>NC_037591.1:37853915-38153915 GCF_003073045.1 Pomacea canaliculata
TTGGGAGCTGTCACATTTATATCTGCTTTCAACATCTCTGCTGTTATTCCATCTGCCCCTGGTGCTTTGCCGCTCTTCATTGTCTTGACTGCTGCTGTCACTTCTTCCAGGCTTGGTGGGTCTGTGCAGATGTCAAGGTCTATAGCTGGAGCGTCCACGACAAGACAAATGAAATAAAGATGGAGACGAAAGGACAAGCACAGAGGGAAGTGTTTGGATGCTGCAAGAGGAACCCCATTGAGGAGTGAGTTTGCATGCAAAGTGAAGAGGACCCCACATGGAAATAAATTTCTGTGCGAACAAAAAGGAGGAGGTCTCACACAACCAGAAGTGCTCATATATACCCGGAGCTTTCTAGTGCCTACAGACTATAGCTTCCCAGGAGTAAAACAAATTAGTCACACAATGTACCCCACGGTTGCGACCCTAGGTCCCTCAGCAAACGTTGAAGCGTCTGTTGCACGCGACACCCGTGATGAACTAACCTTAGCTTTTAACACCTCGACTCCTTTTTCGTTTCGCTTCGCAAGCCACCACTTCTGGCTCTCATTGATGACTTCCTGCATCGCCGCCACACAATCCTCTGATTCTGCCGAGTTTCACGTGCTTACATCGCGTCTGGCGGTGTCCCTGCCTCCGAGGAGTGGACATCACGTGACTAGATCAAGCACGCACGCTCCGACAGACTGGTCTCCAGGGTTGGGAGGAGGTTGGGGGTAGAAAGCCATTGGAAGCAGACGATACTTGACCCTTCCCCTTTCCAGCGGTCCCGCCAACAGTTTTCCCCCCCCCCCCACCAGCTAGCTTTTGTTTTCTGTTCAGAATGTTCTGCCTGCTTTTATTCGTTCATATCTGGAACTTGTTGTGTCGTACTTAAAGGTTTTATATTCATTTATAATCTAGTTTTAAAGATGGCTTCTTCCGAGAACACATCTTTCATGTTTTTTTCCCCATTTAAGTTATCCTTCCCCGCTTTCTCAAGTTATGCACTGTCACACACACAAACAAACACAGAGTAAGCAATTTGTAATGACACGATTGGTGCATGGATTAGCCGATCGTCGCTAGTCGCCCACACTACGGGTTCGTTCTGGGAAGACGTGAACTGTCACAAACCGTCACAACAACCGCGCCAGTGCCCAGCATTAACAGTGTTAACACTCTGCACCCGGGGTAGGTGTTTGTATTGTCAGTGGGCAGCGACCGACGTTTGGTGATTGTAGTCGAGAGGTGGTCATCAGCGCCGTCGACACACCTGGAGCGAGCAATTCTGCCACCCTTCCTCCTTTCTTTCCCATCACCTGAGTTATCCATCCTTTTATTTCTCCTCCCACCTTCGATCTCTCACGTGATGCGCTTCTTAACTCAGCAATTTACAGCATGGCCTACTAGTGCATAAACAGACTTGTGGGTGCAAAAGATGAAATCAACTGCTTCCTTCAACTTATGGATGTTTTTTATTCATTTTTTGTGGTTGTTGTTGGTGGTGGTGTGTGTGTGTGGCGGAGGTGGGGGTGAACTTTCGGACCAGTAAAATGTTAACAATGTAACGCAACAACAAGCTAAATATCGCTGGCTGTAAGTGGTAGGGTTTCTTTTAAAAAATGAAATTAGAATTTTTTCTTACGGAAATTGCAATCCTAATTTCTATGTGTTTCTTTAATGTTTATTATAAAGCAAATAAATTTTCTCAGGGAAACCATAATCCGCCATCCGCGCATTGTCATATCTCAGGGACTTGGCGAGGCCTTGTCAAATCCTCTCTTGGTATCCTAGATTGCTCTCAGCACTGGACAGTCTCCTCCTCCTAAGCCCTACAATCTTCCTGCCCTTGACAACCTATCCCCTCTCTCGCGCCTCCCCTCAAAAACAAGCCAGAGATAAGCGAGTGCAGGCTGCTGCATCATGGGCCTGGGATGCCTAACGTATTTTTGCTTTTTTGAGACAAAGGGGCAATTACCAAAAAGAGCATCACACGACACGGCGCTCGCTAGCAGCTCAGCACGCGGAAATTAGTTCTACACATGAAACGTTCTGCACATAAAACATGCCATGAAGATGTCGGTCCAATTTGGCAGGGGGCAGATGGAGAGCGCACAACAGGCAGGCTCCCCACCTCAAGCCCTCCTCCTGTCTCCCTGCCAGTCCCTGCACACGCCTAGCCGGGAATCAATAGAAAACTAATATGCCACAGGAACACCCGACTTCCAAAGCTGCATCCACAGTTCCTTTTGCGCAGAACCTTACGGACAAAGTTTTTTTTAAATATAATTTCCTGCCAGATCAGGGAAGACGATGAGAGTGAGAGTAAGGTAGAGGCAGCAAAGGCCGACAGCCAGACCCCAACCCTGCTACGTGTGGCGGCACCTCTCACATCGATTAACGATGCTGAAGAGAAGGCTCAACGATCAGACGAGATTGAAAGTCAGGCAGAAACCATGTTGGACCTCATCTCCACGGGGCTCTAACACTGTTAAGGCCGCCTGCGTGTCAGAGGTCTGGAGCCTGCAGGACGACGTTAACGTGTTAGCGTGGCCATCTGACTTCTCTGGCTGCACGGCTGAAGAGGCGGCTGGACTGGTTGTCTGCCAGATGTGTAGGCAGGTGGACAGACAGATGTACTCTCCTCTCAAGCCGCTGGCTTGCTCTCTAAATTGTGTTAGCCCTGTCCTCATTCATCAACGCTCGCGTTAGACACCGCAATAAACACCTGCGCCAGCGACCCGTCTGTCCATGAAAAAAGAGCGAGGAAGGTAAATAATAGAATTAACAACGGTTTTTTCACAGACGACCTTTTTGCTGACAAAATTCATTATTTTCTTATCGCTAAATCTTTTAGCCTTCGAAAATATCACAGTGACCGTACACATTGACTAATAACATGCTCGTCTAAAAAGATCAGCAGCCGAAAGTATGCGAATGTATGTTGAGGGAGTTTGAGGGTGGGTGAGGAGAATGAGGTCGTGTCGGTAAAAGATGCTTTAGAGAAAAGAGCAGCAGAATATTCTCAACCTCAGCCTAAAAATAATATTTTTGACAGACCAAATATTCTTTAGGTCATAGAGCCGTACGTTAGGCCATGTTCAAGTATTCTTTGGTCATTAATCAAATCAGTTTTCTTTCTCTGCCCCACCCTTGAAGTGTTAGACCTTAATCCAACTTACTGTTTACAGGAACCCAGTGCAGAAATCCAACATTGAAAACGCATTTTCGTGACTCGCCAAAACGTGCAGTGGGCTCCAAAAGTGCAATGGCGTACTAACCTCTCGACAATCGTCCGAAACTCGCCGAAAACTGGCAGGGGCAACAGGATCTGGTAATGCAACTTTTATGTGAAGAGTGTGTGCAAGCCATGTACATACAGCCAGAAACATGCCATGGTGGTGCCAGTCGTGCAGGCACTTACTAAATCCTATATCTGCAGTCTCCAGTGGGAATGGCGTAGCCAAGGCACGAGAATCACTCTGTACACGGCCTCATGCACTCTAAAACCACTAAGAAAAAATAAAACTGAGAGAGAAAAAAAAATAAACAATACATATTACGAAGGAAATATATTACTGAGGCAAGTCAATGATATTTACAAAGTTTGGTAGCATCACTATTCCTGGTCGATGGATATTGGGTAATCCGATCAGCCACTGCATCAGATTATTCAATTCTCTCTTTTTTTGGGAGGGGGGTGGATTATTATGCATATGGCCACTTATTGAAGAAAATGTCGATGAAAGGGTGAAGTCATCAACCTAGGGACTTTATTTCCCGTTAGCAGGCGGCGGAGAGTCGCCTGACCTCACTGTGACCAGAGAAGGGGGTCAGGCCAATGTACGTTTGGCTGCCCGGTAGTCTAGGACTTGGCGGACATGATCTATGCCCCGGGGTGTCTTAAAAAGCTGCACTCCAGGCCATCAGCCCTCAGCTGTCTACTCTCGACTACTCTGTGGCGCCATGGCAACAGGCACAGCTGGTCTACAGAGACCACAAGACAGCAACTATGTGACATTAACATGTGCGCTTTCAGAAGGTTTTCCCCTCTGGTCGCCTGTCTTTTTTCTCCTTTTCTTCCTTTTTATAACTTTCTTTTCCCTTAAATGATAGATATTTCCTCGTTCTTGGGCTCAGTGTGTTACAGCCATAAACTTGTGTTGAAGCGTAGTCAATGCCCAAAGTGGTGGGGTTTACTTTCAAAGTGCTTGTATTTTCTGTCTTCTTGCCAAGTATTATGCTCATTCACTGTGTAACATAAAACTTGTAAACTCTGGTTTGCTGGCGTGCTATTATACAAGAACGAACAAGAATGAATCCTCCATGTTCAAATATCAGCACTGACTCTATCATTGAAGTTCTGGAAACCTGTGTCTGACATGAGGTTCTTTCAATCATCCTTATGGTAGGATTCGAAACTGTTGTCATGCAAATGTCTGATATTAAACGATGACATGTGTAAATGAGCTTATCAAAGCTGGTAATTTTTTTAAACTAGCATTGACGAAGGCTATTCCGTATACATGAATTTTGACAATATCATTTTACACAACTCTGATTTTCCCTTCCACTCCTGCCTCTCCCCCTAAGAAAACAAATAACAAAAGGAGATGAATTTGTCACACACCCAGGAGGAGCCAATCAGAAGGAGGTCTACAGGGACTTCATTTCAAAGCAAAGTTACACTGATCACGGACTTCTGGTGGGTGCCCTTGCCTGCCGCCAACATCACCAATAGTCAGGTTGGGCAAATAGGGCTTGTGAAACTCGCTGTATCGATAAAAGGGGATATCAAGTGCAAATACACTCCGATGGGTGTGCCCAACGATTTAATGGAAGCCCAAGTGAAACGAGCATGTTTGGGCCGCCAGGAGGCTGTGAGGGGCTGGGAGGGAAGGAAGGAGGGGAGGAAGAAGTTAAGCCCAAAGCCGAGCTGCCGTGTTTGGCCACATTGATCTGCCCGTGCAAAAGCCAGCCATGAGCACCTGCTGCAGCTACTTGCCGCGCGTTAGTGAGACAAAACACTCTGCCCACACGTCCTTAGCTAAGTAGGCAGATGTACGACTACGCTGCACGCGGGCCTTGTTTTCGTCTCTGACAAAAAAAAAACAAAAAAAAAAAAAAAAAAAAAAAAAACAACAGGCAAGTACTGTACGAGTCTGGAGCTTCCACGCTTCTTTTTTTTTTCTTTTTTCGCAGACGGCTTCAGATGTCCGCCCTGCAATCTACGTCAGGCCAGACAACTACTAATGTATCATCATGATGAAAACCATCACATCAGTAGCAGCGGGAACGGCACTAATAACATTATAATAATTCTCGCCGTCGCTGCTGCTTCTAGTTAGCCTTGATATATCTGGATTCTGGAGGTTTTCATTACCCCCTTCTCCCCTTCTCTCTCATACACAATGTACCGGACAAACACCACCACAACCACCTCATCCTCTTCCATTATTATAAGAACAAAGACCAGGATAACAACAAACGGAAGAATAGCAGACGGAGCTGTGCACGAAGAATTGGTCTGATGAAGTCTCACATGACAGGAGAGGGTTGGGAACTCCCCTTCCGCTCATCCTCAATATATCCACTGACCAATTCAGCAGCCGCAATAGCAAGCTGCACCGCCCTGTCACGTGCATCAGGTCTGTATGGTAATTTATGCAGACTACGACTGTGTTCTCTCCCTCCCCTCACTCTCTCTGAACTGTAATGATGCACACTTTCTATTGTCTGTTTGGTGCTCTGCTCAATGCTCTGTGGTCTCTTTAAACTGTTTGCACCTGCATGACACTTGCACACATCGCCGCCCGTCCCTACACCTGCCTGGAGCAGTATTTAAAGTCTTATGTTGGATTGGACGAGGGTTCGTATTGCATTTTCCGCAACAACACAGTGCCTCTAGTATTTATAGGCAATTTAACATATTAAAAGGAAACATGATAGTACACACTACCCAGTCTAATACCGTTTTTCTCTAACAATCTGGGTATGTCTGGTGACAAACCGTCAGTGTTTCGCATCTCCGGCTTCAAATATGGAGCTCTAGACATCCGCTTCCCTACTCACTGAAACTGTGACACAGAAAAAAATTCAACCCCGCAAGTAGTCCCGTCTATGCTGAAAGAAGACAGCAGGAACAGTAAGCACATATCCGCTCTCAAAGAGGCCTTATTTCCTATCTGGAATGTAACATTAAAAATAAATTATCTCGAATGTAACTTTTTAAAAAAAAATAACATATTCCTCCTGATAGTATTTTAGCCTGGGGTCGTTTGCTCGGAGAAGCAACAGAGTCTGCCAAAGTTTTCGAGTCTGACTGCCTCTTTCATTCTCGCAGTCTGTGGATAAGTTCTGGGATCTCGTCTTAATGCGAGATAAACAGAGAAAGAGAGAGACTACAGCGTGACTGATTCTTAATTGCTTCAAGAGCTATAGCTTCAGCAAAGGATAAGAGTATCTGATCAAAGTAATTAAACATCATCAAAGAGCCACTCTATACATAATTCAACTATAAACAAGACCAGTTAAAGCACCACTACACCTGAAAAAAAAAATACTTTCAACTCCAGTGGTGGTGGTGGTGGTGGTGGTGGTGGTGGTGTGGGAAATACCTTTCCAACACTACTTTGCCATACCCCACACCCCCGGGACAAACTTTCCAGGCTGCTGACCAAACTAAGCCATTAGCCAAACTTCGAAGCGGCCACAACTGCCACGGTAATGTTAATGTTCTGTTGGCATGGTCACCAACCGTCACTTGCGCAAAAGCTGGGTTAAAAAAAAATTGATGTATCGTAATTCCCACTCCTCCGCAACCAGCCCCCCCCCCCCGAAAAAACAACAACAAACAACAAAAACATAAAAAAGACATTTTCGTTCAAGGCGCACGCACAAGCGTCCGATCTCGTTCGTGAGAGAGAAATAGAATGAATATGTGATGATGTATTCTTCTAGTAGATGCGCATGCAAAGTTAACGACCAGCGGGAGAAGGTGAGGGTGAGGGTGAGGGTGAGGGTGAGGGATGTGTTCAACATGAAATAAAAGAGAAGGAAAGGTGCTCGACTACTTGACAGAGAGGGTTAAAGTTGTAGAGAGCAGTCCTCACCCTGCGCACTATCTGTAACTATCTGTATATTCGTCCATCGGACAGGGATTTTTGATACCTCCATTGTCTGTCCCTATCTCTTCCCAACCACAAGAGCACACAATAAGCTCATCTGCAAGTGTTTGTTTCATTAAACTCCATCAATATGCATAATTCTGCAGGCAGATCGTCTGATTGTTGTGAGAGCTGCCGACAGAACACTGAACACGAGTGCCGTTTGCCTTTTATTTCGCAAAACTAAAATGCTAAGTGTAGCCAGCATTCAGCTTTATCAGTAGCTGCAGCAGTAATGTCAAAAGCCACAAAATTCCAGCCTACATCAAACCCGTTTTGTTGTTGTTTTATTTTTTTGGCTTAATGACAGGACATCCGCAAACAGATGATACAAGAACACGCGGTGGGGTATGTCAAGGGTGGTGGTGGAAAGGAGAAATATGGAGTTCATGGAGTGTACCACTTTAAACATGTCCGAGGCTTATACCCGCCCCTACCTCTAGCCGCCATCAACTCGATTACCTCATCACAATTTCGCAGTTGGGTTACCAGCTGCTGTCGCCTCTCCTCTCCTCCGCCGGTGAAGAAGTAGGTGGACATGTGAACCTTTCTTGCGCATCTTGTGTGCGCACGGACTAAACTTAGCAGGTTGTTTATGCATCCTTGGCCAACAGCCGCACAAGATGGCAGCAGGCTAATGGAGATACTTTGTAGCATTATGCGTTTCGTTTAGATTGTATTGAGCTCGTGAAAGCAGAACGATACCTCGACACTTTGAGCAGCTTTGTGAAAATGTAACTGCCCTTGTATTTTGCTCCAGGAAGCACCCGTAGGAATTTCAGCGCCGTGAAAAGAGTTTCCACCGGTCCTCAAGCACAAATCGCTAGCCTGCTTCGAATAAACCAAAGTAGATGAAAGAGAGTGGCTTTCCGCCCTGCCACAAAAAGACATTTTGTTTCAGTAGGAAAAGCATCAAAGTGCATTAAATAACATTCAAAACATTTTCTGTACCTGATGACTTTGTAGGTCGACAAACCTCATTTAAAGAGAACTGTCTGGATATTCTATTGCAACAACAATGCAAATACAACTTATCTTTATTAAACTTCTTCGGGAAATGGTTTTGTCTGTCAACCGTAACATGAGAACATCACTTTATAAAAACAACAAAACAAAACAAAAAAAAACCCCAAAAAAAAAACACAAAACAACAACAACAATAACAAAAAACCCCATTAACAGGCAAAAAAAGAACATAAACTGACTACATCCTGTCGGAGTGGGTGCGTGTCGCCGGCTAAATCTGTGGTCAGTATGCGGATCACAAGCTTGTCATACATTGTTTGCGATGTCATACATTCTCTGTCAATGTAACATCTACAATATAAACTTTATACGAGCCGTCCAGTACTGCAGCTTTAATTTCAACTTAAAAATAAGTCTCTGCACAATACAGACGTGCGTCAAAAGTCGATAAGATCAAACCTTCTTAACGAAACAAATACTTGCTACAGCGTCGCATGTCCACATTCCCACATACATGCCCAAATATGAATCGGCTTTCATACATACGGCCGTAACATAAAAATGTGTCCAACGCCGTCACATACACAACAAAGTCCAGTTAAGATGAGGACCTTATAGGAATGCTACAGTGGCATAGGCTTAAAGACCTACCCCATTGTGACACATATCACACTCAAAAGACTCTTTTCCGCCACTTATTAAATGCCTCGAACATGAAATCACAATGAGAAATACGAATCTCGAGAAATTAAAAACGATTTCATCGCCTGTTCAAAATGTCTATTTGGCCCAAAGCAGTGTGTGATGTCAGTACCGGTGGCATCATGGCTGACCACAGCATGGCTGATACAAGTTGCCAGAAAATACTGAATCTTGAAAGCCCGAACCCAGATATGGAAACTACTCTATCATTGTTAAATGCATAGGAAAACATAGTGACAGTAAGTTTGCATAGTTCCCAAAGGATTCATTGTTAAGAAGACAAGGGTTCAACTTCGTTCGTGTGTGTGGTGCCGACTTCACCACCCTAACCTGTAGTTTGTCCTATGCGAATACCTCTTTGCTCCTGAATGTTAGCCACTCACATATACGTTTGAGGGAACGCAGAAGCTTTGTCTTCCAGGATCTGTGCCTACCATACAGAAGCACGAAATTTTCTCGTCCGCCGACACAAAGTAGCTGCACGAACACCTGAAGTTATTTCGATAAATGTACTTTAAATTCAACTTTTCCCTTTGAATTTGACTAACACCAACGATGCTTACCGTGTGGTATTATGAAATCCTTCCTCGTCTGCTGCCTGAGTGTTTGGGGTTTTGAACAATCAAACATGTACGGTTTAATACTTTCAATGCTAGAAAACAATATTTCTCACTCGTCTTCTCTATCAAAGCACGATAAATGAAGATTGTTTGATGAAGCCGATGTATGGATTCACCTTCTGGTTTTTATATGCTTACTGAGACACCGAGTGCACGCCATCGGCTCGTTATTCGCGCGCGGGAGAGAGATTTTGCAGAACTTTCCAACTATAGGTGCAAATCACCAACTTTTAAATTAAATAATAAACTTCTGCGTTTCAAGCGCTGAAATTTACAGAATATGTTTATATTACATCTACCTACCAGAATTTATTTATAACTTAAATCAATCGAGTAGGACTTTAAACCTAAGAAATACAGTAGCGATGTCTTCCAGTGTTGCGACCACCAAGGTCTTTGTTGAATTGGATAACTTCCAGTAAAAAGCCTTCCAGTCAACCGGGTTCCACGTGGAATGGGAAGAACAGAGGGAGGTTAATTGGAATCTCGAGGGTCTCGCATGTCATCGTGGGATGCTGTCCAAGAAGACGTGTAAGGGACATAACCATCGTTCAAAAGAGGCGAAGAGAGAGAGAAAAGCAGCAGACGAAGACATGGCCATGGACATGAGGGGAGTAAGAAGTTGGGATGGTGTATCTTGCACGAGGATGTACAGGCTGTGAGATGACAGGGGTGCGGCGTCAGCAACAACGGTGATGCGATCCTCCCCAAGACAGTGAGGATTAGGGGTTAGGAGTTCGGATCTCGCCTCTGGCTCGCAAGAATTTCTCTCTGGATGTGGCGCCCGTTCAGAAGGCTGCATTAGTTCGCATTAGTTTTGTAGAAGCAGATTGGAGTATTCTTTTATTTTAATTTTTAGTATACCGGAACCTAAATGTCCCTAAAATCGTTAGAAATAAAGGTAAGGAACATGTAGATGTAGGGGAAATCAATATAAAACAGCAAATCGGGTGGCAGCTACCAAAATGAAGTTTTTTACTGTCTCGGCTAAGGCATACTCCTTGGTCGTAAGCAAACACAAGCCGATCCAAAACCCTCTGTAACGAAGAACATATACAACCAAACAACCAGCCGGCCATCAGCCACTGACTGACTAGTTATTTAAGAACATTTTTCATGAATCCACACGTTCTCTTTCAAAACAGAATATTTCCTGTACCCACGCATGTTCTATCAGACCAGGGATATCTTTTCTCACTTGTTTTTGCTTACGCGAGGCTTATTAGATAATAATTCTCGGGTAATAAGGAAGCGAGAAAGTTCTGTTCATCAACCACCTTTTCCATTACAGTCATATTGATTCCCAGGAAAATGGAGGTCTTGATCTATTTTCGCTAACAAGAAAGACGATAGCTATACCTAGGACCTATTACAAAAGAAAATGAAAATCCCACCAGATTTCACAATGAGCACCCCAGAGTTCGGGTCTCTGAAAATAAATTCAACACTTTGAAACTACCTGTTATCTTTATACAAGGCATTACAAGGAATGATGGAAAAACAAATAAAAACTGTTTTAAGTGTTTCCTGATAAAAGCGGCGAAATGTAACTTTGTTGTATCTGGACTACATTACACCAAGACACTATTCCTAGTACTACAATTCACCATTATTCACTACGGATGGAAAAAATAATCGCAGGCAACATAGCTTAACATGCGTATCTTTTAAACTAAAAATACTCGATTTAACCTTCCTTGGTACAAAAAGTAAATAAATTAAAATAAAAGCCTCAGTCCTTCACCTTTAATTCATCTCCAAAATTATCTCCTTTATCTAGCTTCCCCCCTCTCCCTCCTCCGCTCAATTTATTTGCCGATGTTTCCAGGAGCGATCGGAATCCCCCCACACTTAGAGACAATCTTTTAGTCTTTAAGGCAAGCACCGAGCATGAAATTAGCATGAATTTTGCATGATTCCGTTGGGAATGCCAAGACACACTGACTTAATTAGCATAGAAAAGAAACCACGAAGAATGGAGGACAATGGTTAAGGATGTTGCGGAAAAGAAAAAAAGAAAGAAAGAAGAAAAGAACAAGGGGAGGGATGGGTAGGGGTGGAGACAGAACCACTTCACGCTGATTCTGGAATATTATTGATAAAAAGTCGATCGATATCGTAATGTCTGGCCACTCGTGCGTCACTGCATGGCCTTCCAGACGTCAGTCAAGCCGGGTTTATTTTTTCCCCCGCTGCACGATTTCCTCCCTCTTGGCGAACTCTGCGCAACGTCCAAGACTCTCCATCATCTTTCATGGAGACCAGGTTGCACGAGTGTCAGTGGAAGGATGGAGAGAGTGTGTGTGTGTGTCGGGGGGCGAGAGGGAGATGAAAATCGATGATCGGGGTTGGAGAGGTTTTGGAGAAAAAAAAATGTTTGGGGGGGGGGGGAGAGAAGAGGGGAAAAGCTGGAGAAGAGAGGAAACAAAAAAGTGAAAATCGGAAGACGACTAACCATGTTTGTACCAACAATACTGAAGCTGATCGAGAAGACTCGACGAAAGAAAGCTAAAACACCAACGTTGTCATGGCAACCAGTAAAAGCGCGGCAGTCACACTGAGAGAGAGAAAGAGCAGGAAAGGGAAGAAGAGAACGGGATTGAGGACGAGAAAGAGAGAAAAAGAAGCGCAGCAAGCATGAATTTGAGCTGGAGGCGAGAAAGTTCCCAACAGGCGAAAGTGGTGATTTTCCTATAATTACATCCAAGGAAACACTTGTGTCCCCTGCCTTGCCTTCACTCAGTGCATCGTCAGCGTTGATGCGTTGTTGTCGACCCCGCAGCTTGAAACGCCAGTTACAGCTCCACGACAGCGCCCTCTACGAAGCATGGTGCTCTCTACAGAGTGTAGAGAACCAACAGGGAAACGTGCTAGGCGGCAGCTGGATGAGTAATACCAAGCATTCATTCAGAATGATATATTAGGAGTTTAAATTCTAGTGGAGGGCAATTTTTGATTTTCAAATGTATGGGATGAGCGGGGAAAAGAAGCGTTATTTAAATCAGTAAAAAAAATCATTGAAACTATTCAACTATTCACCCGTACATCCTTCCCCATTTTATGTCTGCTTTCTGCCCTCCGAATGATGGTTTAACGTTCTCTAACCCCACCTCACCCCCGTCTCAGCCAGTTGAGAACTTGGCGTGAAACACCTCCCACCCAGCATCCACTTGGTTTCACAGGCAGAAGGCTGGAGGCGGCCGTCTATACACCACCCAGTCACCATACCCTTCACATCCCACCCTGGGCCCCGGAGATTATTCTTATCCCCCCCAAGTCGGTCAGAGACAATAACAACAATAAAGCGTTACGTCCCCGCCGTTAGCGTTGTGCCACACCGACAACGATCGTGCGCCGGGTGCGTGACGTACAGCACACGTCACTGTCATCTTCCATTACAGGGCCCGAAAAGTCCCGACTGTCAGGCGTGAAAACGGGACGGAAGCAGAGACAGGTCTCTTTTTGATGACCGCTAAACGACGCCAAGATAGATGAGGTCAAAAGGCCAAATGTCTATTTATAGCTCACACTCCCGTGCCTCCAGAAACATCAAGTTTAAGAACCATGCTCAGAACTCCATAAAGAACTATATAGTCTGTTACATGATGGTGGAGGGTTGGGTTTGGGGTGAGAAGAACGCAGGGGAAAAAACCCACAAAGGCTCTTTGACATGGAAACATTGGATTACTATTAATGGTCGAAAACAGATATCTACGGCTCTGTATAAAGTGAAAAAGAATGTACTTCGCACGGTGTTACGTATAATTCCTGTAACAAACACCAACGCTTCTCCTATTACCCGAATGGCGGTTTGATGGGGCGACGGTTATTAAGCGCTCGTCACTAATATAGAGACAATAGGCGCATGACAGTCCGCCAGGTTTAAAGACATGAGCAACTTTACGATCGCTTCAAAGCCAAAACATACACAAAGAACTTGACAGTTGCGAGGAAAATCTATAAGCGGGGAAAAAAGAAATATTTATGACGCAAACAGGAATATGATAGGTCTCGTGACAAGGCGAGAATGTAATATTGAATGGCACGCGCATTATCAGGTAAGGTTACGCGCGTCACTGTTGTTGTTCAGTGCGATAGCATCACAAAAAAAGAGGAGTGGAAGAAAATGATGGGCCAGCTCCCGAGAGAAAAAAAAAAGTCTGTTGCCGAGAAGTCAAACTGTTCGGTCTTTTTGAAGCGCGAGCTGCGAAACCCCACTTTCGTGCAAAATGCCCGCGGCTAGCTCGCACGAGAGAGAAAGAGAAAGCTGCACCGTACTTTTCTGTCCCACAGATAAAGGAAGGAAGGAGAGAGATGGCAGCAAGATAGAACGCAATCAGAGAATCGACCAAATAAAAGAACTGCATTCAGGTTTTGAAATTAATGTTTTCTTTTTTAAAGCGTCTTTAGAAGACACTCTGTGACCTTGATCTCGCATTTATTTCCCCTTTATCTCAAAAGTTCGCGACGAAACAGCAAAAGAAAACAGAAAAAGGTCTGTACTGTTACTCTGCCTTCTGCAAGAAGTAAATTTTATCTGTAAAATCTATAAACGGCGTAATAAGGTTTCTTTATGTGGCGGCCCCGGACAGTTCTGCGAGCAGAAGCTCCACAACCCAGTTTTTTTTTTATGGGTATAGTGCGTGATGATCTCATTCGTGTGATTATTTATTAGCCTTACCTATGCTTCCGCAAAATGAGACAGACTAATTACTGTCCTCTCTTCTCCCCATCCTCGCCCACGTCACACACAGTTTGTGTTCACTGGCCCTCGCGCTACAGGCGCGTGCGAACTTGTATTGCGTTCCAAGACATGAGGCAACGAAGCCAGAACAGAAACAGCCATCGGTCCAAAACAAGTAAATACAAACGCAGTCCCGATTTTAAAAAATCTTGTTTGTTAAAAAGTCTTCATAAACAAACAGCATGTTTATTATCCACACTGAAGTTTGTGCATGAAGTTTTCTAAGTCAGGAGGGGGCGGATTGGTGAACGTGCGTTCAGCGCTACAGTAACGTATACTAGCAAGCTGGTGGTAAGCTGGACACTGTTACAAAACCAGCTCACAGGTCGATCGGTAATAAAATACAACAATTATTTCACAAGCGGAGCAAATGTTACCAAAATGGCTGGTCAATCTTCAGTGCTATGGTAACGGCTACACTGTTAGGTCAGCGCTCCAGTCTGCGGGCACCCGCTTCAGAAACATCTTGGCAACTTTGCCAACTTCCTCAGCCAAACTTCAGTGATGTCGGGGGTGGAGGAGCTAACAGCACTGCCTCCTGTCTTGCCCTCATTAAAATCGCTTGGTTTGTTCTTGTGGTAAACCGCCGTGAGTCGTGTGGTAATTGGCCTGCACGTTCCACTGAGGCATCAAGCGCGTGCGGCGTTCCTGTGCTTTGTGCCAGTCCCGGCCTCGGCTTTAGCTGCGAATTAAGCAAAGTCTGAGAGCGCCAACTGTAGAACAGGAACAGTCTCCACAGACACACGAGGGAACAGGAGGTGTTCAATAACACACACACAATGTGAACACTCTGTCCAGACTGAACATGCGACTGCTTGCTCCTGAACGCCAGAGGCAAGGACAGCAAGGAACTGTCGATGTTATGACACTCCGTCATAACGACAGGGCGACCTTCGGCAAACAGAACATGGTGTTTAAGTTCATCCCTCTGGCACATCCACGGCCTGCAAAAAGCTTTGTTGTTGTTGGGAATAGTGAAAAGGGTTCGTAGGACCAGGATAAAAAAAGGTCCGGTAGTTAATCCCATAAAAAGTGAGAGAATATATATATAACTCTTTCCTACTAATACTAAATTGAAATACATTTGCATCACCGTCAAAGCTAATCTGAAATCTGTTTCAATCAGTCACTCTAGTAGTGTTACTTGCATGCTAGCTATGACTAACGTCGTCACGTGATCTCTGGTCACTTGCCTGTCGACGAAGTATGCCATAAACGGCAGATAAGCTTAAAAAAAAGAAGGAAAGAAAGTGCAGAGGACGATGCTTTAACCTGGAGAAACATTTGAAGTAGAAAGTGAAATCTTATCGAGGTTGTTTGTTTTTTGTGTCTGTGCGTCGAGACCGAACGCCTGAGAAACCAGCTGCGGATTTTTTTCTACGAACACGAAAACCAACGACTATGTAGAAGGTGAAGCAGCTATTCCTCAAGAACCCTTTTTGGCAACAGAAAAATGGCTCTCTAGCCTCCCTGGTCTGGTCATGTGACCAGCCATACATAACTACCAAAGACCATCCTTCAGGACTCATTAGAGGAAGGGCGACACCAGAAGAACTGGATGGCGACCATCAAGGAGTGGACAGCCTTGCCCTTCTCGATGTGCTGACCGCAGTCCAGCAAAGGTCAAGCAGTGGACAATCCTATTCTCTGGCACCTCCTCCTGTCCACTGTGGACAGTCAGGTCAGTTAGCCTGAACTGTGTTATAGAACGGAATACTAATAAGCTATGCGTATGGGGATATTAATCGTAGAAATGGTGTGAATGTGGTGCCCGACTAGCACGAGCTTCATCGCATATTTTTCTTACTTCATGAAATCCATAAAATAACAGGTTTTATAATGATGGCCTTCAACAAACGAGAACAATAACATATCTACAGCTATTTTCCTTCGTTACTGAAATCCATGAAATAACAAGTTTTATTATTATGACTTTCACCTAACACCCTTTATGACAAGAGAACAAATAACTATAATTGTAACTGTCATCAAACGAAGACAATTATACATGATTATGACCTTAATAAAATATTATACAATAAATATTAATTACCTATATTACGCATCTTGCCTTATATATGCAAGTAGACGCTTTACCCGAGTTTGCTGGGGTAAATTTGTCCGATGAAGTCTTCCAGCTGTGATTTTATAATTAGCTTTCGATCTGTCATTTTGCTTGAGTGAAGTATATTCGTCTATACTTAGTCTAGTGAAATAGTGAAATACTTGTAGGTTGGTGTCCCGATTATTCGAGTTTCTCTCTCTCTCTGTGCGTGCGCGAAAGGGTGGGGTGTTGCTTTTTACTTATATATTTTATTTTAAAAATATTCCAATCTTCCATATTAAATTTTTTAACAGTAAATCTTCATTATAATGATATTTATTCCATAATTATTTTACAGCGGACCTACAGTAAACATGTAGTGCATGGATTTTATTGAAATAACGATTCTGCGAGCGTCTGAGAAACCTGAGGTGCAGCTTTTAAAAGTCAACAAACATCTCTCCCTCACACACAGAGATTAAGATATGGTCCTTCTCTTACTTACATGCCCCTAGTAGACACGTTTACGTACGAGATTCATACCTACCTTCTACTATTGATTCTCATCTACCTGTAAGATAGATTATGCTCTACTCTTTACGGTAAGTTCTGTTTTAAAGTAACAATGTTTATGACTCAACGTTTTAAACAGAAAATAACTGTAAACTGGATGGCTGTACTGTACTCTACATATTTCCAGAAACAGTGTAATTAAGAATAAAATGCCTTGACAAAATTTTCTAATCGGTAATAGCGGAAATATTGTATAAAGTTTACATATCTGCGAGGCTTGATCCGTGGTACACTCGGATTTGAAAAGAAAAACGGACCTGCGGGGCAACCTGAAAAGCAAAGAACGATCCTAAAACAAATTACAAAATGTTCTTCACGTTCTGGTGCATGTTAGACTGTATAACTGTCTAGCTCATTTTTTCTTACAGATAGCACCTTTTTCCCTTCACTGTCTCTTGCACTTCTTCCCCGGAGTAACAATTGCGATTTTTATAAACGTCCATATTTATTTTTCCAATACATTTGCGGGTTTGTGGGAGAGAAGATAAAAGTGCAACTACCTCAATCCCATTCAAGGCGTTTGGACAAGATTTAAAAAAATACTTGCACCTGAAAGTATTGCAGCTTTCATCGCTTTCTCCTAAGGCTTTCAAATGTGTACTGTAAAGGTTAAAGATGAAAATAAAACACACGTAATATCAATTTGGACATTGGCGTTTCAACGGACGGTAAACCCGTATAGCAGGCTGATTATTCCCTCCTCGTGCTCAATACAAATGCAAGGCACACAAAGTCTTTGAAGGAACAGAAAATTGGATTAATCTCGCGAGAGAGGAAGCAAAGTCACACAAAGTCTCTCCCCCAGCTTTCAAACAAGCCAGTTGATGGATTGCAATAGGCCGTCTTTGGGATGCGCACAGACTCGCTAATTCTGAAGTCAATGCACTCACTGCCTGCTGTCGGTTCTCTGCGGAGAAAATTCAAAACACCACATTAAGAAAGTTTTTAAACGAAGGATTTTTCTTTTGTTTTAAAAAAACGTGACAGTGAAAAATCTGAAAAATTTTGGCCGAAAAATTGCGCCGTTCGCGAATAACATCTTTTTTACCTCCTCCCTTTTCATTGCAACACGTGCGTGCACGTACACACAGACGCACGCACGGAGTAAGCGATGATTCCCATAAACACGGCATGCATGCATCCCTTCTAAAACTTTTTTCCTACATTTGGAGGACTGGTAGTTCTCCGGAATATCGCCGCAAGCAAGAAAGCAGACGTTACATTGTGCAATAAACAGGCAATCATCGCGCACTAACTCTTTCTCCCTGCAGCCATGTAATGGTGAACGGTTTATTATTCTATCAATTTGTGTTTTTTCCCTTGAGGGAAGAGTCTTGCTTTTTCCCATCCATGTTATTTTCCCTCCCCTCAAACCCTGCTTCCAGAACCAACCGTCCATGTATTCTTTTTCATACCTGTTGCAACACACCAAGTCCTCCCAAGAACCCGGATGAGGGCGATAGGTTATCTTTAAAAACAATTCTCGTCAGTGAAGATAATTTAAAGAGATGTTGAAGGCAGATGATATCAAATTTTCGAATGCAGACATTCAGACTAGTTCTAACCACTGGGTAAAGTTGTACCGCGCTGCCAGCCTTGGCCCCACAGTGAAGAAGTCGCCGTCAGACGCCAAATGCCAGGACATCATAAAATTGCTGATGCTGTTCAGGCTGACGGCCCGGCCTGAAAACTTAATAAGCCTTTCTCTCCCTTCCAAGAGTTAGACGAAAACACGGCAAACAAGTTTAGTGTTTAAAACGTAAAAAAAGCGGATGAATAAAGACCAACATTTTATCTAAACATGAAGTAATTACATGAAATAGGTGCAGCCCCCAAGGAATCGGCAAAGTTAATGAAAGTAAATAGTTTCCTTTTGTCGACTGGAAATATGTAGCAAACCGGAGGAGATTTATTTAACTAGCCATCGTCTTCCAAGGCTGGATGCTGACCCCTGCTGTCGCAGTTAAGGTCTGCTCAGACTGACTAGTGTTTTCTCTTCTATTGCTGGAGTTAAGAAGCTGAGGTACTTATTATCTTCCTCCTCCTCACATCCCCCAATGCTTTAGCTCCCTACAACCTTAGCAAGCCCTCTGGAACCATTGGTGAGGACCATACTCGAGATAGGAACCTAAAGACCATCAGCATCAGGTCTGGGAATATTTCCAATTTGTCACGGACCATCCGCAGACATGCGCATTCCTTCACAAAACAATATAAGATTCGCTTAAGGTGGGTCTCCTCCTTAGAGGCACTCAATCAATATTTGATGAACCAACCACATAGTTTTACGAAGTAGACAAGAATATTGCACATGTAATCTCACAGTCATAGAAAGTACATGTCCTAGTTTTCATCCATCAAGTTACCTAATGTCACTGCCGGAATCCCACATGTGCATCTAATTGTTAAAGTTAAATAAAACAGCACTGCATCAAAGTTTACCAAGTTTCGCTCAGCCGGAATCCACACGTGCATCAAATGAAGAATTACCAATAATAACGACCCATCAAAGTTCAACCATTTTTTAATAACGCCGTTTAGTCCTGCAGCTCTCAGTCCCCAGTACGCTTTTTAGTCCACTTAAATCCTGTTCGTTCTACAGTTCAATAAATGATAAAAGAGTGTTTTAGTACCATACCGATATGTTACTGTCAGGCGGGGTAGAACAATATGCAGCTGGGATAGAAACTAAGATGGGAAACCATCCCTCCTCCGGCGGTTTAGTTTCAGCTGTGACCAGGGATTCCCTCCCTGGTGGTGGTCGGTCGCTGTCCGCGTAAGGAAGCCCCCTCCTTACTCCGAGTTTCCACTGCTCCCAGCTCGCCCACGTCCCAGTGTGCAGTTTCTTTGGCCCCCAAGATGTGCACGGCCGTTTGTTGCTCTCACCACAGAGCTCCCACGGCGATGTATTTAGTTTCAGATGACGCAGGCACCTCTCCCTGGTGGTGGTCTGCGTACGTCCGCGTAAGGAAGGGCAGGGTAGCCCTCGTCCTTACTCCGTCGGTGTGCAGTTTCTTGCCCCAAGAAACTTGACGGCCGGATACTCTACCACCAAAGAGCTCCCGACGGCGATGAAACGCGGACTAAAAAACTACGATGTACATCCACAGTAGTACACTCTGCACTAGTACATCTCCCGTAATACAGCCACTGTATCACAATCCTCAGAGATGGTAAACTACCACAAAGTAGATCCCCGTAATACATACATACTTATTACGTGCCTACACAGAGATAGTAACAACCACAAAGTACTTCTCTCCCGTAATACATACACATGTTATCAAAATCACGTCCACAGAGATCGTCCAGTCGGTGAATTTCAAACCACAAACCCACCAATTATTTCATCAGCGCCCCCTGGCCCACGGTCATGGTCGGGCTTAAATATACCCACCCCAGTCCCTCTAGACATGGTGTCAGCACACTGCCGCCCGCCAGCACGGGTCTTCCCTGAATTGCGTCGCAAGCTTTTTCTAAAAAAACAAACTGTCAACACCGGATGTCAACCTTCCCCCATCCCCTCTTGCGCCTCCCTCTATCTACGTCCAGTTGTCCGTTACATTTCTCTCCCTCCTGAAAAAAAGAACGGAAAACTCAATTTAAAACAGTTTTTCTTTCTTTTACGTCTCTCGGAATAAATTGGTCCCACTGCCACCCGGGACAAATTTAGATATGTAGCCAGTATGTCTACTACAGGAGTAGATATTCCGCTTTACCTTTCCATCTATTACCTGAAGGGCATTCACGGGCAAAATGTCCAACTTCATGTTACGAAAGCAAAGTGAGGTCCCCCTCTCTTAATGATCTTTGCCATACCTCATCTCCTGCTTTCTCGGTCCCACTACTTTCCATTGGGATAGGCTCTTTGTTAGGACTAGAAGGACGAGAACTGAGTCGGCCTATTAGGTAGCCTTGAAATTTGGGTGACTGAGGACGCCTACATTCACCCCGGTATTAACAACCCGATACGACTCGGCTGCCTCCTCAAGCCATACTTTTATTGGCATGCCGCCTGCCTGTACTTCGCTGCACTTGCTATCATCTTCAAGCTGCGGACTTAAATTCACGTTCTTGCAGGAAAGATAGCTAATTCCTTCGCTACGCTCTGGAGAATTCTGTTCTCGTAACATTGAGGTCCAAAAGACCATATATCCGTTTTGTCCGCCTCGGCTAAAGTTACCAACGGTTTGCTAAACCGGACAACCTAGAGAAAAATGCCTCCATTGATTCCTGCGGATTCGGGGTCGGGATGGATCTAAATCGTTTCCCGAAATCCCTCCGCGGTACACTGGTACTTTTGAAGTAGTTCCCGCGTTGAGTGTTCATAATCATACTACCCCACTTGCACAAAGTGCATGATACAGGGTTAAAGCCTCACCCTGTAAAAGAGCTGAACATAAGCAAAGGCCATCGCGGCTCCCTCCCACCTAAGAGCAGGTTGCATGCGCTTCAAACCTAAAGATGAAAGAGTCCTATATCATCTTTATCCTCACGAAAAGATTGGAAGTTTGGGTAGGTTATCCACGCGGACCCCCGTGGATTGAGCTTACTCCCCGTCTTTGTCCTGCTTTCTGCTTGTAGCCAAGTCTTTTCTAACTCAAACTCCCTTTCTCTCTCTTTTCCCTTTCTTCTCTTTCTCTCTCTCTTTCCCGTATCTTCTCTTTCTCTCTCTTTGTCCCTTTCCTCTCTTTCCTTTTGTTTGCCCTTTCTCTTTCTCTTTCTCTCTTTCCTTCTTTCTCTTTCTTTTTCTTTATATCTATCAAAACGTTTCTATACACTGTTGGACGTACTTTTCCAGGTCACTATCCAGTATAGGGCCAATTTCTGTTTCCTGGGCTATAAACTATCTACGTCCGGTAACTCCATGTTTTCTCAAAGAAAAAAAATATACAAAAAATGTACACTTACAAAGCAATACAAAAATTGGTCAAAATAATCACCAATAATAAGATAAAAAATAAATATCTTTACAGTTTTCACAACATAAGACTTATTGCAAACAATATTGTTATCACAAAATTAATTCCCAGTTAACATTACTGTCCAAAAATAGCAACTTAAAGAACATAATGCTAAGTCCGAATATGAACAGTAGCATTCACATCATTTACAACTTAAACGTGTCTAATTCAAAAAGGAACGCCCCACAACAAATAACACACAATTAAAGATTCTAGGCTACAAGTTACTAGAGCTGGGAAAAATAGACACATTTAACAGCAAGACCAGTCCTACTGCCTCTCTGTCGGCAGAACTATTCACGCCGGCAGACCCGTGTAATCGGAGACGGGAACAAAACAAAGCACGAGATGCTGGTAAAAACTCTTTCAACAACTGAGTGTAAACTCGGCCTCGCCTCGTACAGCCTCACCCTAAAGCGATCACGTCGGGGTCACACAAATGTCACGACATCCGCAGACATGCGCATTCTTTCCAAAAACCAATATAAGATCGCTTAAGGGGTGGCGTCCCTCCTTAGAGGCACCAATAATTATAGAACCAAACACAAGTTTACAAGTAGACAAAATATGCACAGTAATCCCACAGTCAATAGAAAATACACTTCTCACGTTCACCATCAAAGTTTACCAGTCACTGCCGGAATCCACATGGCATCAATTTTAAAGTTACAATAATAACACACCATCAAGTTTTTTACCAAGTCACTCAGCCGGAATCCACACGGCATCAAATGAAGAAATTACATAATAACACCATCAAAGTTCAACATTTTAATAACCGTTTAGTCCCTGCAGCTCTCCAGTCCAGTCTCTTTTAGTCCACTTAATCCTTTTTCTACAGTTCAATAAATGATAAAAGAGTGTTTTTACCATACCGATATGTACTGTCAGGCGGGGTAGAACAATATGCAGCTGGGATAAAACTAAGAGGGAAACCATCCCTCCTCCGGCGGTTAGTTTCAGCTGACCAGGGACCTCCCTGTGGTGGTCGGTACGTCCGCGTAAGGAAGCCCCTCCTTACTCCGAGTCCACTGCTCCAGCTCGCCCACGTCAGTGTGCAGTTTTTCTTGGCCCCCAAGAATGTGCACGGCGGTTGCTCTCACCACAGAGCTCCCACGGCGATGATTTAGTTTCAGGATGACCAGGCACCCTCCCTGGTGGTGGTCGGTACGTCCGCGTAAGGAAGGCAGGGGTAGCCTCTCCTTACTCCGTCGGTGTGCAGTTTTCTTGGCCCCAAGACTTTGCACGGCGGATACTCTCACCAAAGAGCTCCCACGGCGATGACGCGGACTAAAAAAACACGATGTACATCCACAGTAGTAATCTGCACTAGTACATCTCCCGTAATACAGCCACTGTATCACATCCCAGAGATGGTACTACCACAAGTAGATCCCCCGTAATACATACATATTTACGTCCACAGAGATAGTACAACCACAAGTACTTCTCTCCCGTAATACATACACAGTATCACGTCCACAGAGATCGTCAGTCGGTGAATTAAAACCACAAACCCACCAAATTATTCATCAGGCCCCCTGGCCACTCATGGTCGGGCTTAATATACCCACCCAGTCCCTCTAGACCAGTGTCAGCACTGCCCGGCCGCACGTGGTCTTCCCTGAATTGCGTCGCAAGCTTTTTCTAAAAAACAAACTGTCAACACCGGATGTCAACCTTCCCCATCCCTCTTGCCCCTCTACTACGCAGTTGTCCGTTACACAATTACAAGGTCCAACGCTTCTTGTTCAAGTCTTAACCCTGAGGTAGCGTTACGTCTGCTCTGACGTGGGCTGTACACACTTGTCTATTAGCGAGTCTGATTTGATCGAGTGTGTAAACAGAGTCTGGCCCTCGGCTTTTCGGTGGCCACAATAGCTACCGAGACCATTCAAAAGAAGCAGTAAATGAAAGAGGATTGGCGCCTTTATGAAGGACCAAAAATTAGGTTTTCTCTTCAAACAGCGATTCCGCGAACTTCCGGAAAAACGTCAAACGTTGTCGCCGGAAAAAGCAGCCATCTTGGGATCACGTGCTCAGGTGATTAGCACACATTCAGTTCTCATCCGACGATTTATCGTATTCTAAGGCCAGTCACTCCCCTTTCCCTGATAACAAGTGCGCGTGGAGGGGAAAGAGAGAAACAAGCAAACGGCAGAGTAAGTGAGCGAGTGTGTGTAAGATATAAAGTGTGAGAGTGCCTGATGAGGTTTTGCAGAGTCCTCTACACAAATTATAAATTCGTCTAGCTGTCGTTACTGACATCATTCTCAAAGCATGAAACAAGTCCGCAGCATTCAGTCATAGCACTGCTTGCATTCAGTAATTTTCCACATTTTCGTAACAAATGCATTACTGGCATCAGCTATGATTTGACACATCTGACACAAACACCCTCTATGGCGGGTTTTCTTCCTTCTTGAAATGAATATGCTATACGAACGATTATTGATGAGTCAATCTGCAATCTGCTTTGTGAATTGTCTCTTCCCCCAAAAAACAAAAAAGAGGGGGCCCAACAAACCACAACAAAACCTTGTACACACACATTAATTGCAGAAAATAATCGGCTTGATTTTTTACTGCCGGAGCACTGCAGTTTGTATCACGCTGTCGCATTATCAAGTTGGGAGGGGGACAGTATCGCGGAGTCTGAAAATGAAAACCCCAGCGAACCCAAACACAAGGGAAATGACTCAAAATCATTTCTGAAAGTAACCCCTAAATCAGGGGAAAACGCTGGGAACTCCTCTAGCGGGAAACAGCTGGTTTGCCAACGAGACACAACAGGCTGCTTTAGTACCGAAGAACCTTCCCACGACAGCCTGGCTTCATGCAGATGAAGATTTCGATGACTGGTCCTCTCGTCTGCAGCCTCTGTTTGTGGTGGACTCCTATCGTCTGCTGGAGAAGCCGATTTACTCTCAAAATGACATTCATTCCCAGACCCACCGCCAGGGATCCCACAGTGAAAGCCTGGAGACTATTCTGGCACGACTGGCGGAAATGAAGGCAGGCAGTCACATCGTCCTGTGGTCGGGGGTGTCTTGGCAGGGGGAGGGGTAAACACACACAAGTCTGGTAGATAACAGATCTATACTGCTGGCGCAAACGGCTCGCTAATCCACAGCCAGTTAACGAAGCAAGAGTGGCTGAATTACCAAGGGGAGTCCATCGACACAACCTTGGGAAAAGTGTTGCCAGACGAAAGAAGGCAGCGATGCAGAAGTAAAAGTTTCTAGAATAATGGAATAGCATCGGTGACCAGACTCCTGGGTCAGGGTGGAGGGAAAAATTAACAAATTAACTGCTGAGAAAAAATGATTCGAAGACTTCTTATTACAATCATAAAAGTAAGGAAGAAACCTAATATAGCTACTTATAATCTAGAAGTAAAATTGTTAATGGATATAATAGTTGGCAATTGCCTTTTAATATATGTGTGTATGTCAATGTATTGAATGCATTTCACCAAGTGTGTTTTTGTCAATTAATGGACTACATACAGTCGGGATCGTATTCTACCAAATGTGTTGTCAACATATCAATGAACTATATAGAATCAGAAATCGCCAAAATGTTAAAAAAATACTATTTAGGGCAAGCCATCACCTTCGTAATACATTATAATTAAGACATTTATAATCAGAACATAAACATAGTGTCGGAACGACAAGCACGCCGATCTGATCAAAGACGAAATCAACCTAAAGAAAAACCCTTTCACCTAGCCTCTTAATGAGCATGCAGAACGCAGAAAAATGGCTGTACAGCAAAAAAAAAAAAAAAAAAAAAAAAAAAAAGAAAAGAGGGGAAGACCGACAAAAAGAAAGAAAGTTGTGTAGTTACTGTCAAGGGATATTTTACCCCCTTGTATGGTTGTCAGGGAAGAAAGAAGTCTTCGTAAAGGAGTTCCCGCAGAATTACTGCAACGCTTCGATAAACAAATGGACCATAAAGCTCCTCCAAACAATGAAAAACGAAGGAGGAGAGAGCGAAGGGCAAGGGAGGGGCGTAATTTGATTGCTGCTTGGTGGGGATCCCAAACTATAATCAATACTCAAACAGCTCTCGCCCGCCTTTATGGCTGCCAACGGGAGATGCACACACGCAGCGTGTTTGACACCGCGGTTTGGAGGAAAAGCGGTCTCCAGTTGATGCTGTACATGTATCACATGAATAGAACCAGCACAGGGCCATTTCTTCTTTCCTTCGACACGATCTGCTTGAGGGGGACTTTTTTTTTTAAAGAAAGAAAGAGTGAGTGGTTGTGTATGCACGTGCATGTGTGCGTGCGTGTTCCTGCGAGAGAGAGATAAAAAGACACATGGCGTGTGTAAATATGGTCTCGCAAATTTCCAGACAGCTTAGTATTCGCCCTTCGTGTTATCTCGCCACATCTCCCGCAGGATGTGTGTGTGTTGATCATAAAGATCGTTCGGATAACAAACCAAGGAAAGGCGTACACACGCACGTACGCACGCATGCACTTTGACACACACGTGCTCGAAAAGGTCTCAACAAACGCCAGGCAATGCATACAAAATGTAGGAGCTCCGGCGTTAGAAGAAACACACGAAAGTAAAAGGAAAAAAAAAAAAAGTCAGAGAAAATAAGATATCGAAAAAAGGAGAGAGAATAAATGTCACATGTCACTGGGTAAGTCTGCGCGTTTTGCCACAACAGCGTTTTTTGCCGTCGTGTGAATGGCCTCGGCTAAATTTAGCATCACAGCCTGGTCTGCATGGAAAATCTTAAAATCGAACTTGACATTAATTAAGCCCGGACTTTCTGGCATAACTTCCAAATTCGCCTTTGGGTGGTGTGGATGAGAGATCTTGAAAATGACTTTTAAGTCGCCTCAAGTCGACCATTCAGACAAAACAGCGAGGTGGACCTGCACTCGAGAAAGACGATTTAAGCTCATTGTTAAGACCTCACGTGCACATTAGCACTGATTTTACCAGTCACCCGAATGTCAAGCAGTCACTGGTTATATCTTTCTCTAACGACAGCGATGAAGAGTTTCGATTTCTCTTTTACCCTAGGTGTGTGTGTGTGAGACCGAGCACGTGTAAGAGAGATCTCACTTTCAGCTGTGCAGCACGGTTTTGTTTTTGTTTACATTCAGGATGTTTTCTTTGGAATAAGGAGGGAATGGCTAATGATGAACGCTAGCGGTAAACAAAGCTCCGTGAGAGCCTCTCACCTGCGTCCGACAAACATGGCCAGCAACGATGCCATCCTCAGTCGCAGTGAATGTTTCTTTAAATCGCCGGAAGCACAGCGACGAGTACACGAGGACCACCAGGACGATGTCCACGACCAAGACCGAAGCGTCCTCTCTCTCTGTCCAGACTCCTCGTCGCACACTCCTCAGGGGCAGCGTCTGTTGGAGGCGCCGGTCGCTGCGGGTCTCGACAGTCTCCTCCTGCTGCCTCTGCGGCACAGGGCTGGCGACACAAAAGGCCATGAACGCACGGAGAGGCCGAAAAGTGCTCAGGATGCAGCGGCAGAGGTAAAGGGCAGTCGTAGTTATAGCAGCAGCACTACCACCAGCAGCAGCCGCAGCAACTGTGTAGTCGTCTCATTGCTGCCGCGTACGCAACCCAACCCTACGCACGCGACAGCGCGGAGGGCCGCCCCCTCCCCCGTTTGCACGTGATGAGACTGCGGGCAAAACGCTGTACGGCGATGTTATAGAAGCGAGTGGTGCGGCAAGGCTGGCGGTGCCCGTTCTCACACCACCAAGCTGCCCGATAGTACAGACAAAACCACAGATAATAATGCCCGCCAGCACCTTCCTCGCTGGAAAACTGCTGCTGCGGCTACGATTCCCACCCAAAGTCTGAATATCGTAAACTTGCGTGCACACCTACACACATCAGTTCCACTCTCATCCTCAAAGAAAGCCCCGGTGCAGGATGTTGCAAACATTTCAACCACTGGTTTCTGCTGATTTCAGCCCCCTCATTACATCCGCCCCCTACCTTTTTATATATTTATATTAATGTGTATTTACACCACAGCTTTGGGCTTCAGCGGGCAGGGAGAGAAAAGCAGACTCAAAGAACACTTCCTCGCCTTCGACTTTTAAAGATCACAGGGACACCCAGGGTTCTGCACCGTGGCTGTCCGTGATGATGGATCGTCAGTGCTGACTAGCAGAATGGGCAAACCGATCACACACTCGCTTTTGTTTGAAATTTGCGACAGCTCACGCAGATGCACTCCTTTAAGGTGAAAAAAAGTTGCAACATGCATCACCGAACACATTCATTTTTCAACCTCGTTAACGTTATTTGCCGAGGATCTGGTTTCAAACAATTAGACACAAAAGAAAAAAACAAACAAACAACCAAACACACAGACAATTTCCCATGCAGAGGAAGCTGCGCGTTAAAATATACAAAAATGAGGACAAAGGCTACTTCTGCTGGCAACTACACTGCAAGACATTATTATTACTTCCATTTTTGCTTATGTTGGAACTAATCGTATTACTGTTGCAGTGAGAAAAATATATGAATACACACTATCTTATTGTGGCTACCGTCACAGCATTATTCCCAAAAGACATTTGGTATCAAGCAATCGGTGCCAGAGTTTGGCATCATTACCATTGCCAATCGATGCACGGAGGCACCGTAAGGAGTCGTGGGTGGAAGAGGAGGGAGGTCCACCCTCGCCCTACCCGTCCTCAAACCTTCCTCAAACACAAACGATGTCCCGGCCACAGTGGCCACATTAACGCAGCAGACGTCTACAAACAGACGGCAATTTTTTTCTTCTTTCTTTCACTTCACTAGATCCCTCTTCCCCTCGTCCCCAAATCTTCTTGAACGGGCAAGCAAACGCACGAGGGCCGTGAGAGGCGCGAGACAGGTCCACCTTGAAATGACCCCGGCCCCAACTGAGGGAGATGAGTCAGTGGGATGCAGAAAGGATTTGCTGGCAGGCCTGCAGCCCCTCCCTCACCCCGGGGACAATGCCAGACGGTGGCGAGTGGTGACAGTCAGGCCTCGCGCGCCGCTGTCTGAAACGAATATTGATGCTGCCTGGTGCCAGCAAGCAAGCAACCCGACACACTGAGTAGTGTCCCTTCATCCCCCTCTCCTCACTTCGCCTTAACTCCCCCTGCGCGATCGTTGTGCCAGATGACTGCGCAACCACAGCTCGCCGTCGATGAAAAAGAAAAAGAAACAAACTATATAAAAAATCAATGGTGTGAACAACAGACTGGCAAAAAAGTAAAGAAATAATGGCCGCGTGTTTACAACAATAAACAGGTTACTGCGAAGGTAGTTGCGCAAATGTATCATTTTAGCAATCCAACGATTAAAAAACAACAGTGGGGAAGAGGGTAAGGCTGTGTATTCATATTTAACCGACCGTAGCAAATGACTGGTTAACTGAAACCCTTCTCGTTAAGCTGTTTTAGTTATTTTGTTTCAGATTTTGTGGCTTGTCAGAGTCCAGAATATCATTTCCAATCTTGTTTGCTCAGGCTTCCTTCCTCTCTCTCTTTAATAATCGTTCTATTTTTATTTTTATTTGTAAAGTGTGTGTGAGAGGGGTGTGTGTGTTAATCTGTGAAAAGTAAAGGGTAGTCATGATTTCAACGTTCAAACTGTGACCGTTGACTACACTTCCCTAACCTTTGCCCTCCGTCACGACCCGTGAACCCTCTGCCCCGGTCACGTCATGGCCCTGACGTCTCATTACGTCTCCCTCCCCTTGTTTGACCGCCTCGGTGGCGCTGTGGTCCTGTCGTCTCGTATAAACTCGCCAAACCCGAGACTCCATGTCGATTTTGCCCACAAAGCGAGGCGGCATACTCGCTGTTCTCGTCCGTCAACCAGCGCGATAAGCTGCTTGAAAACAGCTCGCATCCGCTGGCACCGGCTCCCCTCCATTTCCTAGTGGGGTCAATTACCTTCGTTTTGACGGATTCCATGATACATGAAATGTTACTTCACAGACGTTTATGTGGAAAATATAAAGCTTCTTTTATCGGACACCTCGCATCAAAACTCACAGGATTAGTACGCCGTCTCCTCAACTTAATGTCGACATCACTGTCCTGCGGTACTCGATGTTGCATTTTCAGGATGTTCCCGACCCTCTCCATGCTCTTCAGACATAGACTGCTCCTCACCGTTGTGCTGAATGCTCAATCGGCATCAAAAGCAAGCTTCTTCACCTTTTGAGTGCTTTCCAAGAAGTCAAAAATGAACCAATGTCACAGTAGATGTGCAAGGCTTGTCTGCAAGAGCGCCACATACAGGCATGCAGTTCGAATTTAATGATTACCCCACCCCCACACACGAATTTATAAGCTAAAGAAAGCCATGAAGTGGAAACGTGAGAGCAGAATTATCGGAAACTGTCCTTATAATGCCAAGTACACTGCACTTTTTCAAACAACTAAACTAAAAAGCACATGCAAATAAGGCTTCCTGCAAGTCTCCTACATACTGTCCGTAACAAGGACCCAAAATTTTATTTATTTGTCACGAACAATTTGGGATCAGCACCTGACGGCCACGCCTTCAGAAGTGCGACGCGTTGCAGCATTTAGAATTACTAGAAGGTGAACTGCCTCCTGAATGTCATCATCTTGGCAATTCTGCATACTTTCGAAAGTCCTGGAACATGTGGAGAAGGACACTTTAGGACAGCAGACAGTACCCTTGCTCCCCTCAAATGTTGTCTCTATGTCCAACGACAGACTTGGTAGTTGATCAGGAGGCCGGATGGCTAATGCCTAACAGTCTACTAAATGAAAAGCATTTGACTGTTACCAACCGACCTTCAATCTACAAGCGCACTGTGCACTTGGCCCTGAACACTCGCCTATAGGACAGCAGCGTAACTTCCTATGGGAACATCGATCACACAGCCTTCTGTCTATCTATGCACTGATACAGCCCCCAGTCTACGTTCTGCATATCCGGCATGCTACATCTAAGAACATCTATCAGAAGAGTTAAAATTTCACTGCAGATTTCCCAAAGCTAGAATTAAAAAAACCACACAAAACACACGGCCATTGCTTAGTCGACTTTCACCCCACGTTCCCACATTCACCATTAATGAAGAACGAAGACTTCGAAGAAGAAAAAAATCACTGGGCTGTCGCTCCACTTGCAAGACAATATAGACAAATGTTTGTGAGATACGTTTGCAACTGGTTACATGACGTTCAATGGAACTTTTTTTTCTCAACAGTGTGAATGGATCATCAAAGATATTAGAGTTATTTTCATTTTCTCTTTGCACTTTTAACATACAGGACCTGGCATCTATCACTTGAATACCTTATTTTACCAAATATATTTGTACACATTGAATAATAAATACACAAATATATGGGATAATGTAGAGTATTGATTATTCAGTGTACATATATATTTCTAGTATTTCTGTGCCGCCAACATGTTATATTTGCTTTGCCCCATGTAAACATTTTTGCACTTTGTACAGATCTCTTGCATTTGTTCGTTAATAATTTGCTTTGCCATCGTATGCACGGATTGCAGTGATGTACACGTTGCTTACATTTGTGTCTCCAACATGTTTAATAAGCTTTTGTCTCCTCATATTTTCAAGTTCAAAGGATTCCAAGTTTTTTAACACTGCAAGCAAAAGACATTAGTCTGTCCACCATGTCATTTCTGTCATCATTTGTACAGAGCAGCACACAAAAGACCTTCTCTGTGAAGGTTTCAGGCATTCTTCCCAGTAACCACGCGGCCTCGTTTTGGAGAGCTGGAAGAGATTCGCGTGAATAAGGCCAATAATCTACGTACCATTCACCTATTGACTGTGCTGAGTGGCGGAAGAGCATCTCGAACGAGACGAACATGCCCAGAAGGCATCGTGTGAGAACGTGAGCAGACATCTGCAGACAGCTCATTGAATTTCTGACTACCATGCGGTTGCATGTTAAAAAAATATCTGATGTTTAGACGTTCACATCAACTGACATAATTATTTGTCTACAAACACGGGAAAACAATAAGGACCGTGCTATTTTCCTCATTTCTTTGGTCCGGAGTTCCCCCCTCTTATGCCCCTCTTGCTTGTTCTCTGTGTGTGTGCACGCGCGCTCACACGTAAGCAGACATGATAGCAGTTCCCCAAACAGAAGTCACAGCATCAACCCTGCTGGTCTATTATTCACACGCAATAACCCTAACCTATAAAACACCCTCGCTGCTTCAAATCCCACGGGGAGAGGGGGAGGGGAAGCTGTAAGAGCTGATGCGGGACGTGGAACCACGAACAATCCATCGGCAGTACACCGAGAGGTAGGGAGAGGGGGTGTTAAAGTAACCTCCACCATCACCACCACAGCTCCTTTCTCTAAGTGTGGTAGCAAGCGGCGCTGGGCTTGAAGTGACCACAGCCTCCCACCTCCCCACATCCCGGAAGAAAAAGTAAAATCGATGCTGACGGCCGCTGTTGCCAGTGACTGTATAAACCTGGTAGATGAGAAACAGCCTTCCTCCCGCCCTAGATTAGCACCGGCCGCCTCGTGACTAGCGGAGCCTGCTACTGCCAGGGGGTCCCTTACACTCATCCTGTGCACGAAGGGGTCTCGCTGGTGTACCTAAGGTCAGCTGTGGAGGCCGCAACAAAATGGTCCTTGCAGGATGCATCACGGCGATGATGTGTACTTGTGGACTGTGTACAGTAGCTTACTATTAATCTATTCCTCCCGCACTATCGCGATGTTTACTAAGTTTGAATGTTGTTTGACGACGATGTCCCCGCCCAACCCTCTTTGATTTATTTTGCTCTGAGATGGCAGGAGGTAAGCACGCCTTCCTCTTATCTGACCTAGCTATTGAGTGGGTGCCCGACTTTTTCAGATGGATGATAGGAATGCGGCGAGAGGGGGAGGGGATATGCCCTGCCCTCACAGAAAAAAAAAAAGATAGCCACGGGAAAATCTCGGTCTCGTAGCATCTCATTCACTAACGACCAAAGGTTACTAACTTTACCATTTTGTTGTTAAATGCGTATACAAAATGTGATACTGCATTGTCAAAGCCCTTCCTCGTTATTTTTAAACGAAAAAGGATGTGTGATGCGTTAGCTTCGATGTCCTCGTCCCTGAAACTCCCGGATCCTGTGTTTCATTCAATCACAAGGTAAAACAGTTTTTGTTACAGCCTCCACGCGCAGCGAATAATAATAATGTCATCGAAACTTTCATTGTTTTGGTGATGCGCACAACGTAAAGCATGCATAATAAAACAAGTCTGATCTTGCGGACCATTCGGTACAATCCCTATTATCTCGTTTGCCTGAGCTGTATTTACGACCGTCGCTGTCACGTGTGCCGCTAGCCACGACTGTCACATTTCATATCAGATTTCAGAAAAAACAGGGGAGGGGAGAATTATGACATATCTAATGACAAAGAGCAATTTTGCAGCGTGACAGAAACACCATCCATCAGAATAAGCGAGGAGATATAAGGCCTTTGTGATGTACGCTATTCCGTTCCGCAGGATGCTTTAATCTCGCCGCCAAAGTGTACCAAGTTCTTGAAAGCTGACAGGTAACGAGGTTCAGACTGGTAATACAACCTCCTATTCACCACGGATGTCCAGTCTCTTATCTGCTTGGTATTTGCAGCAGCTGCAGAGGATGTCATTTCCCAGCATCGTAAACTACGGCTACTGCCGTCGACTGAACACTACTTCCACCTCCGTGTGAGGAAATAAGTGCAACAGGGCCTGCAGCCTGGACGGGATCTGCCAGGGATGCGCTTGACATCCACAGTTTTTAATGAATTTTTGAAAAAGTGAAGGGGTGTGTGGAGATTTTCCTTTCACTCCTAAGAATTAAACTGGGGAAAGGAGGCATGAACTTCAAGAAGCTTCTAAGAATAATGCTAGCTATGTATTAAATGTATTGTCTATCTTTTTTTGTTGTATTTCGAGTACTCGTCATCATCATCACAGACCCGTTAACTCTTAGGATGATCAGCCTGTAATCCGTCTTTTGAAATACCACAATTTCTGCTGTTGATATTCGCCATATTGTTATGAGTGAGGGAGTTGTTGACTGACTGTTACTTTTACAATAGCCAAATCGTACAAAAACATTTTCTATTGACAGACCACTTCCGTAAAATATATCTACCACGCGAAGAAACCGAAAATGCCAAAATGGAAACAAAGAAAGGAAATCCCTTTTTTATACCTTAGCCGTAATTCTGAGGAATTCTAGTTATGATTGCGACTCGTCATCGTCATTTCCTTTACCTTTTTATTAGAAGGCAAGACAGAGCATATGTACCCATGTCCTAGCACAAAAGTGTTTATTGTATAATTAATTTTGTTTCGTTTTGTTTTGGTGAGGAGGGGTACGCTGGATTATCCTGAGACATTTTTCTAACAACGCGCCGTGTTTGTCGGTATTATGGCGACATGAACATTTCGAGCTAGTTGTTCATGATCACAAGAGACATTCAATACTGGACCTGCCTGCTTCCACTCACTAAAGGTCAGGAAGCAGAACCCTGTCAGCTGCTGCCTCCCTCCAAGACATGCGGACCCACACAAAAAAACCCATCTACGTCAAGGGACTGAACTTGAGTGACGACTGGTGGTTGTCGCTGCGGGCATAAATGAAAATGTCGGCATGGTTTGGCACACACGTGCATGCGCGTGCGCAGTCTTAAACCGGAAACTTCTCCTCGGATACTGGTATTACATAATTAAAGGCCCGGGGAGGGCAGAACTCCGTGCGCAGTTTTCTAAAATGTCCTTTGACCGTGTCCTGCTGTCTCTATCTTCAAGTCATTACGTCCAACCAGCGGGATCTTTTTATGCTGGGCAAAAACTATCTTCTCCGAGGACGGGGGGGAAAAAAAGCAAGCGAGCCATTCTTCATGTCTGTCTACGCCATAAAGTCGAACAATGCAAGCAGAATGTTCTCGGCGTACAGTGCCTAATTGAAGAATATTCTTAAAGCTCTCACTCACTCTGTGGATGGGTGCGCGCGCGCGCGTGTTGTTTAGCGCTCAATCTTGTCGATGTCCTTAACGAGTAAATTTGAGTAACTTGACAGTCTACAGGCATCAAGTCCTTGTATGCATGTGCGCGAAGACTGCAATCTCAGCTTGCTCCTTGGGAGAGAAGGAGAGAGCGGCCAGGAGCCACGCTAGGAGGCAAACATCGTCCCACTGAGCCATTTTCTGGCCCCCAGACCCGCGAATATTGATCAGAGGAAGAAAGGGGCCAGCGACTGCCAGCAAACACAGCGGCAAGTGGCCAAGAAATAAGAGTATCCTCCCCTATCTGACTTCTCCATCGCGCTCCTTCTCCCGCGTCCGTCCGTCCATCCGACCAGCCCAAGCAACAAGTGGCCTTTCCTGGCCTGCAGCTCAGCCATCGATCGCGTGGACGACTACAGCTACAGACAAACAGAAGTCGGTGACTACATCAGCATCTTCACCCCGTGTGTTTGTGTTTGTGTGTGAGCGCGTGTGCGATAGGGAGTGGGTGTTGTAACAAGTGATCTAACACCTGTGACTGTGTGTTCCTGAGCAATCGCAGTGTTGTGTGACACAACTAGGAACAGCACGAGAGGGGGAAAATCATTGCAAAACACAAGTCATAATCCTCACAACATCGCAGCTTCCTAGGTCACGTACGAGTGCTCAGTACTGCTATATTGACTTCCCTTGATTAAACAGGAGCTAGAGGATAAAAAACATGTTGACATTTAGTTGACAGCACAACTGAACTTTAGAAGGAGACGTTTAGGCATTGACGACGGACAGAAGCCGAAAAACAGAGAGAGAGAGAGGTGGGGGAGGGCAGAGGGAGATGCCATTGCTTAGTTTCATTTGTCCTTGTTGTTCAGAGAGTACATTTAGAATCCCTCAAACGAAATCCGCTTTGGAACCGCAGTCTCATGGGATGTGTGCGCGAATTGCGTGACGCATGACAATCTGTGGGAGGCCGTCATGTGATATGTCAGGCATACAGCTCTTGTTTGTTGTTTACTGTTTTGACAGCGCCTTTTAAAGCTGTAGCAAAAGCTACCCGTTATTACCGCCTTAAATATATAGTACTGATGAATGCACAAAAGTAACTTTTAGAAAAGTTAGGGTTAGCCTGAATGTTAGTTCCAACTGCTGGAAGAACTTGCTACTGCTAAAGGAGAAAACTGAAGTATGTTTAAATAAATAGTTGAATGGTTCCCTTACCCACCCCCCTCACCTCTCTCCATTACACGAGGCGACATTAGAAAGAAATAAAATACTCTTTAAACACTATAAAAATGTTATAATAATGAAATGTTATGTGAGACTAATTATAAACACCATGTTTGTGTTCTTGGTGTTTGTAAGTCAGTCTCTCTAAATCAGAGGCTTTCACCGTTCTTTTGCTTCCTCTTCCAGACATTTAATTCTGAGAAAAATGCGCAGCTCTGTGTTTTGGAAAGAATGCGCATGTCCGACTGTTGGTCGTGACAAGCTCTTATGCAAATCTCTCTTTGCAAAAAAAAAAAACCCTATTGCTGACGCCTGTTGAAGAGATTCGCACGTGCCCTTTCGTCTTTGCAACATCTTTTATTTATTTTCTTTAAGGAAAGTGTTATTTCAAGAGCCACTGCGGCTGCTTTAGCCATCAGGCCGATAACTCTCTTCTTATATTTACCAAAAAAAAGCTGTTGTCTCCCTTTAATTGTAAAGGCTAAAGCGCTCCAGGCCAGAGTGGTCTCGCGTGTGTGTGTCAGCACGCGCGCATGGCGTGTCTATGTTCGTGTGCGTTGCTAGGTTCAGAATCTGGTTTGGTCAGTTTAGTTAGACAATATCAGAAAACATGCTCAAACACAATGAGCTGGTCACAAAGCAGCAGCACCTCGTCAAGAACCAAACTCTAAGCTGCTGTGGAACAGGTCGAAAATGTGAATTTTCACCGCACTATCATAATCTTTCACACCAACGGCCCCCGGGATGTCAAGTGAGTGTTTGAACTATTAGAGTAATGTTTTTATTCACGAAAACCCTGCCACAGATATATATATAATAACTAGAGACGAAATACCTTTATTGTGTGTGTGGTTTTTTTTAATTACTAAATGTAAAAGATCATTCCGCAGTCTCCAACAGACATCAGCTCTGTTCTAAAGGTAAGACAACTCAATCTGCGGCAAGTTTTGATTAATAAAAAAATTCAGTAACGAACAGATGGCATTTACTGCTGTGATTTTGAAGTCTTCAGCCAGTACAGGCCGATGGAATGAATAATAAACGTCCACGTCATCATAAAGCGAGAGCCGACTTAATCTTAAACCAACACGTGCAGCTGGTTCATCGGGTCGCAAAGGGGGACAAGGCGAGTTCAGCGGCCGATTGACCGGTTGCAATTACTGCAGCGCTCTTATAAGTTAGAGTCATTTCTACTAGTCTTATATCAAGCTTAGTAACTCTGTCTTCTGTTCCTGGCCGCACGATAGATAGGCTGCAAGGGCAAGCTGGAGGGACAGACAAAACGATCAGGAATGGGGAAATGGCGGGGATGAGGGAGGGAGGAGGAACTTGTCGGTTGTAAGGACACCACGGTAATTACAGCAATAAACCAAAGCAACTGCGCCAACGCTCTCAGCCACTCAAGGTTCTGATCCCCCTAACTCCTGCTTTCTGTCGAGAGCGAGACGGTGGCCACCCCCTACCAACAGCCCTCTCACCCACCCTTGTATGCGCTCTCTAGTAGAATGCAGTCTGCGCATGCAATAAGGCCTTTTTGTAAAGGTTTTGCACGCTGCCGGGTGAGTAGATGGGGGAGTGGGACTGCAGCAAGAATAAAGAGAAGACGACAGAGGAGGAGAAAAAGGAGAAGCTCCTTCACTGCACCACGCTCCGTCTGCCCATGTATGTGTGCGAAAGAGAGCGAGCGCGCGTGTATGTGCGTAAGTGGCTGAGCGAATTCCTCATTCGTTACAAGTCAGTAATAATTTTAAATTCTTTTGCATTTGCGTTACCTGCGCGTAACCCTTTCTCTGATTTCACAGTAAATCAAACCCAGGTATACAGAATAACAGACTACTCTCACTATCGATGTTGATATCTGTTCTTTGCTCTTATTTTTATTGTTTACGCTTCACTGACTCTAATCAACTGTACTGTAAAATACTTCGTGAGTATATTAATATAAGAGTGTGATGCAAGCAATTATCATAATTGTTGTATTATTAAAGTTGTCTTATCACATTATTATTGCCAAGCAACACTCATAAAAAGATAACGTTGACAAAGACAAACATTACAGCACTGTTTTATGTAACTTTTGAAATAATTTTTTTAAATTTCAATCACTGTTGAAGACACTCATTCCCCAGCCACGAGACCCTCGGTCCCAGCCAAATTAAAAGCAAACAAATCATCACGCAAAAGGAAGACCCACGAACAAATGGCACAGACAGGTTTAGGCAGCCCTGGCACAGATTTCCCTTCATCTAAAATATTCAACTCCCTTGTTAATCTTAATAGCAGCAAATTAAATTTCCATGCTCTCATCGAGTCATATGGTTTATGACCCGCACTAAGGGTGAGGAAGGGGTCTCCGGTGAAATACATGTCAATGAGATTTTATTGTCACGTTGACCTTAATGTGCTCCAACTCTCCCCTCTCCTGATTGGAAAAAGAGATTGCCAGATTTCGTGTTATTCCTCTTATCAAATTTTAGAAAAATGGAGTGATTGATTTCTTCCCTTTATTCGCTCGTTCAAATGCAGGTCCACCCCACACTTTATAGTAAAAGTATTCAAATACAAACTTTATCATATAAAACACACACACACGCGCGCGCGCGCGTTCAGGCGAGATGAACGCACAAGCAGGTGAACAAGAAAGAAAGCGACTATGGTGCTGCTTGTCCCCGTTAACTCTGTACTAATCCAGATCGATTTCTTGCACGAGGGCACAGACACACAAAAGGTTGCCAAGTCGATTTTTTGGAAAAAAAAAGAGAAAAGAATCCCCTTTCTCGTACAGCCACCATCAGCAGCCGCACGACAGTGATTATCTTTTTTATTCCAGAAAGTGAAGGTAAAGCCATTGTTGTACGAGTGTTAAACTGCCAGTTTCTTACGGTTGCAGCATCGGTGGCCACAGGTCAGTAGCTGAAACTCCTGGTGAGATCAGCGGTCTTAGGTTCAGATCTTGTCGTGGGGAATTCTGTTCTTTCTCTTCACATAGCACGTGCGTGCAGTGCCGACTGTGTTGCCGTGATATAGCCTCCGTTGCTAGGTTAAACATTATTCCCCGCAACCCCCAACCCCTTCCCTCGTCGGATTTGACGGTCACGTGGTATTAATGTTGGCTCCGCGAAACAACATCGATATCTTCTCCACTGAACTCCATTCACCGAGCCTTTCTTTTTCCTTCTTTACTTTTTATGTGATGCCTACTGCTACTGTTTTCTTTTTTGAAAATACAGAAAGAACGAAAAAGATGCTCAAACATGTATAAAAGCACGCATAAAACGGAAGTTACATCAGTAGTAACACATGTTCGTAACAATCACGACCACAGTGATTTTCGTTCCTCTTACACTCCCCCCTCCCCTCATCCATCTAGCTTCAAATACAGCCAACAACTTCGACAAAGTTCAACCCACGTTTCGTGGCGCGGGAAACGAAAGTTAAAAACAAAAACAGACCCACCGGCTTAACTTACTTGTGCTCGGGGTCGAGCAGGGTGTGCCGGTGCTGACCATCCACACGCCGCTAGCATCGCTGTTCCCCTCCCCAACGACTTCGACACCATCGTCATTACCACCACCGCCGCCGCCGCCGTTGTTGCACGGTAACTCCTCCCGCGTGGCCGTCAGCGCCGCGGACTCGATCAAAGCGCTCTCGGCGATGGTCTCTCGTTCGTGACTGTCTCTGCCACGCTCCCACCGACGCATGACGACGGCTGGGCGCTGCCGGAACCTGTCGCCCAGTCGCCGCAGACTTGTCGCTCCGTACGCGACGCCGCAGAGCTGGGCTTGCTGCCTGGCCGCTGGAGATGACAAGCCGGACTACTTGGGGTGACCACTTGCACGCGGCTGTGCAGCGGTCGCCGTTCACGCACAGCCTCGTGCCACGCAAAAGCCTGTTGCTTCCTCTGATCACCGAGGGGGTCACTGTCAGGGTTAACGGGGCTTTCGCGCCAGGGATGCGGAGGCTGAGAGATGGAAGGCAGAGGGCGAAAGGGAATGCGGGTCTCGAGTCTTGACGCCAACAGTCTGTACAACCCAAGGTGCAAGCTCCAGCGTCGCGGCTTTCTCTCTGCTACCGAAAACAATCACATCCAAGCGCGCGCTTCCCTCGGCACCAGATTGTTCATTGCGCGCGCGTGTGCTCGTGTGACATGCAGAAAGCCAAGGGCACCGACACCTCACGAACGTGTTTCTTCTTGTAAAAGAAAAAGAAATTGGTTTTAAACTCGGTAAAATCGTGGTACAATCGTAAGGAGGTGCGTGCGTGGTTTAAAGTGCCGGAGTTATTCTCAGCACGAACTGGAACCTTGCCAAAGTTTTCCTTAACGTCTCTCCCAACTTCCTCCCTATACATGTATCCTCCAGTCCAGTCACAATACTGACTTTAATTAATTATAATTTCATCAACTCACTCTGTTAATTGCTGACTTTATACGCGACACATGAAAAGGAAATTCCCAGAAAAGAGAATGAACGACTAAGAAAAAGACAAAGAGAATTTTTATACTACTGAGTGCTAAAGATCTAAATGTCAGGGTTTATGGATTTCTTTTCCCCTCCTCATACATTTATATAAAAAAGTTACGACTTGGTACACTGTTCACTTTGTATCACAATTTCTACCAGTGGCCCAGCAATCCTCAAGCAACCTCGACTGTCAGAGAGGAAAGTAAACTCTGCCATGGCGCCTCCAAGTCGGCTCGCCCCTCGATCTATTACAAGGTGGCATCACCATCATCTGGAAGAAGCCGTATTTCTTGCGACACAAATAGCAATAGAGACAATGAGCATCGGAAGACCAGCGCCGAGAAGTATAACTGGAAACTCTCTTGTCCCAGATGTCTTTATCTCAATGCACCGTGCATCTGATCAACAAGAAAAGCCTCAAATTAATTACAAAGAAAAAAAAATCCCAGCAGCATTCAGCCTCTACGCTACGAATGAGCAAATGCGTGTGAGTTTTTTTCCATCAATAGTTTTCGTCTCATGTTCCGTTTTCGAGCTATTTTCAGCGATGCACAAAAGAAGGTCGACAGAGCCAACTGTCTCTTAAACCTATTACTTCTATATCATTGATGTCTTTTGGTGGAAGGAGACGAGAAGCCATCAGAGGATCTGCTGCCACACTCTGTCGTAATGATGTGAAGACATCTTTAATAACAGCCACCCGATTACTTCCTGGTACAAAGAAGCATTTCATGCATCGTGGACAAATACGAAAAGTAGACAGTGCCAGAGACACACAAAGTGCTTGTTACAGGACGGCATGAAAGAACTTTTGTAGGCTAGCCGCCGCCACCACCACTAACTACAACAACAACAACAACCACACGCAAACCCTTTGCTTGAAAGATGCTTCGAAATCTTACTCTTCAATCAAGAAAAACACCGTGGTAGGAAACACAAGCGTCTTGGATGGAACTACAGACTTTCTGGAAGCAGTGTGTGTGCTTAGCCCCACGTCAGTCGCCATCTTGTGCATACTGAAGCCGATTACTTGTATGCTAGTACAGTGGAACCTCGGTTAACGAACTTAATCCGTTCTGGAAAGTTGTTCGTTATCCGAAATGTTCGTTATCCGAAACAATTTTTCCCACTCGCTGTACAGGCTGTATATATATAGGTATTTGTTTAATAAGAACAGTTATGATACAAAATAAATGAAGTTAAATAAACATATAAACATTAACGAAAGCATTTAAACATTAGAAAACTTGCCGTTTAGACGGCGTGGGTGGATGGAGGTGTGGGGAGGAAGGGGTGGAATTACTGCCTGAATTCCCCCTCCATTAGCACATGTGACATTGTAAAATCGGGGGTGACTTCCCTTTTTTGTCGCTTTGAGGTTGAAGGAAAAAACTTGTCCAATGTCTGTTGCTTCTGCCTCTCTTGTAAAACTCTTCGGTAATACGACATCACATTATCATCGAACATGTTTAGGTTCCTATTGCCTATCGCACTGTTAGGAAAAGACTTTTCTACAAACATTTGCAATTCCCTCCACTTCGCACACATTTCTTTAATCATTGAACTTGGGAATTCCTCCTTCCCTTCCTCCTCCCCCTCCGAAGCTCAGCTAAATTCTTTTCTTGCTCAGCCTGAAGGTGCTGCAACTCTTCAGTAGTGAGTTCGTTATCGTGCTCCTCCACAAGCTCTTCAACATCGTCATTATCCACTTCCAACCCCATGCTTTGGCCCAGGGAAACAATGTCATCAACAATGTCTTGTTCGAATCCTTCAAAATCTCGCTCTGGCACACAGTCAGGCCAGAGTTTCCTCCATCCTGAATTCATCGTACGGTAGGTCACTTGGTTCCAAGCGCTATCAATAAGATGAACACAATTCAAAACGTGGAAATGATTCTTCCAGAAGTCCTTGAGAGTTAAGTTGGTATCATTCGTTACATCGAAGCACTTTCTGAATAAGGCTTTCGTGTACAGTTTTTTGAAGTTTGAAATGACCTGTTGATCCATATGGTGGCAGATAGCGCACATGAACAAAATCGAACTCGCCTTCTAAATACTCGTTGAGATTTGGAGGGTGTGCTGGAGCATTATCCAGCAGGAGAAGGCATTTGAGGGGTAGGTTGTTCTTCTGTAGGTATTCTTTCACAGTCGGGGCAAAAACTTTGGTCACCCACTCAACAAAAAATTGGCGGGTCACCCAGGCCTTAGAATTAGACCTCCACATAACAGGCAATTTCTGTTTTATTTTCTTAAATACTCTTGGATTGTCTGAATGGTAGACTAACAGCGGCTTCAGCTTCAAATCCCACTGGCGTTACTGCACAATAGAAGAGTTAGCCTATTTTTCATAGGCTTGTGCCCTGGCAGTGCTTTCTCCTCCTTCGTAATGTACGTTTTATTCGGCAGCTTCTTCCAAAACAGTCCTGTCTCATCCGCGTTAAAAACCTGTTGCGGTATGTAACCTCCTTCTTCTATGATTTGTCTGAATTCTTGTACGAACTTCTCGGCCCCTGCCTTGTCAGAACTCGCTGCCTCCCCGTGCCTTGTGACGCAGTGGATGCCTGTTCTGTGCCTAAATTTCTCAAACCAGCCTCGACTGGCTTTGAAAACAAAATTCCTCGCAGCACTTGTTCCTGGGGTTTTCTTCTGCAAATCTTCGTAGGTTGTCAGCGCCTTCTCACAAATGAACGACTCACTGTTGCTAACACCTTCTAACTGCTTCTCGTTTATATACACAAGCAACAACTTTTCTACTTCTTCCATTATTTTAGGCCTTTGCTTTGTTAAAGTACTCACTCCTTTCGAAACATTAGCTTCTTTAAGCTGCTCCTTTCGCTTTAAAATCGTCGAGATTGTCGACCTTGACATTCTGTATTTGGCGGCAATATCCGACAGACGCATTCCTCCTTCATACTTTGAAATCATTTCCTTTTTAAATTCAATTGTTGGTCGCTTCCTTGTCATTACCTCACTACTATTGCTCTTAATCTTCTTTGGAGCCATGATTGAGGATTATCTTATTAAAATAAAGCACAAAAATCTCTAAATAAGATAATGCGCACAGGTAAGGAACGACTGATCGTAGCTGTGTCTCGAGCGCGAATGATGACATGCTGGTCGGTCACGTGTGGGTCACGTGGCTGTTCGTTATCCGAAATTTTGTTCGCTATCGGAGACACATTTTTAACGAAATTTTTGTTCGTTATCCGAAATTTTGTTCGCTATCCGAGACAAATTTTTAGCGAAATTTTTGTTCGTTAACCGAAAAATTCGCTATCCGAGGCGTTCGCTAACCGAGGTTCCACTGTAATCATTTACCAGTCAAGCCCTCAGTTTCCTTGTATGTCCTGTCCAAACACGGCTCGTTCCACGGAACACAGCAGGCAGCGTCAGTGAACATATCAACGATGTTTACGACCAGCGTTAAGTTAATCAGCGTTGTTTATTTTATAATCCATTATTATTTCCATATATAATTTGTTCTCTGAGTCCGTTCATACTGTTCAGTACTGCGTGGATGAAGAGGACGATGAAAGCACACATATATATAGGCCATATCCCCGCTTGGCAGTGAGATTAACGCTGTTGAACAAGTGAGGAGCACACCAAAAAACCAGAAAAAAAAAGTACAGTACAAAATAAAAAAGGGGAGGAAGAAGAGGAAGTGTAAGGCGGTGAGAAAATCCTGAGACCCCCTGGTGTTGGTGGAAATGACGAAAGAGGTGGGTCCTAAGGCCAATCTTATTACAAGTCTTGTTTCTTATTTCAAGCTTCGAAGGTGGTCACTGTGCGAAACAATAAGAGTATGGTACTTCAGACAATGGGGCCAGAGAAGGATAAAAGGAGCGATCTCTTCTCCCCCAAATTTGTCTCGCTTCATGCAAGACACATTCAGGAGTTACTTGGTCCTCGGATCGTCAGGGAACCAGTGCCGCTGCAGTGTGCATCCATGACGAGGCAGTGCGACCATCGTGTCCAAGCACACGGCAAAGCAGGACACTGCCATCCAGCTTCACTGTTACATGTTGAGAACTAGTTGGGGGTTCTAACTGCCTCTCTAGCGAGGTGCAATCTTCCAGTTCAGCTGTGCGAAACGTCACAGTAGATCTCTATTACAAAGTCATCTGCACTTAGTATGGCAGCCTTCATAATGATGCTTTCGCGGCCTATGAATTACCTCCCCTTCCCACTACCAGAAGAACTCATTTTTCCAGATGCTGAAAAAATGGTCCCCACGCAAAGTACGGCTGATTTGGTGAGCTGGCGAACTGAGACAGGTTCAGTGCGCATGCTAATTATGGCCGCGACTAATCTGGATAGTGGCTTAGTGTAAAAATTCTCTTCCCCGTATGAAGATGAGAGGAGGGGCGGAGGTGCAGCTCTCTTTCAGTCAGTAGGGGACCTTCACTCTGAATGCCAAAAGGAAACAGAAGGATTAATGATTCGTTACTGAATTCTTGACAACAGACTGGAGTGGTCACGTAGAGTTCGAACACGTTGTTCTCCTTAATGGGTTCCCCCTTCCCTGCACTCCTTCAGCGTCCTGTTTACAGTCCTACAAAGACTACAGAGACCACAGTACCCCAGTCACACCCAGACAAATGAAAAGATCAGGTCCCTTTCATAACGAGGCACTTTCTAATGTCTTGAATTGGAAATATCTTGGTATTACAGAGCGAGAATATATTTTTTGACTCCAAAATTTCTTTATGTCAATTTACTTCTGTTCTTTTTCGCATGAAAAATAATGAAGACGACTGTAATTATGTTTCCTCAGTAGTTAGATTTTTTTTTCAGTTTTGTTGACGGAAGCGTCGTACAAAAACTAAAAACATGCCTGTTTCAAGAGCATTACCATATATTCGCGCTTGTCTATTCAGTAAGATGACAGAAATAACACGGTACAAGGGGTCTTCAACAGGTAAACACCAAAGATTGCTCATTCCACACATTAGACACCTCACAGAGCAGTAAATATATGCTTCGCAACCAATAAATTATATTTACTCAAAGTTGTGCTTTAATTAAATCTCTTAAATGCTAAATGCTTAAACGTGGTCGATTTTTTTTTTTGTTTTGTTTAAAAGACACAATTAGTGAAGAGGTCACGAACACACTTTTTGAACTCTCTCCCTACCCACTCCCTCCCTTGTTTCCTCCCCCCGACAGCTCGCTGTGTGGTCCATATCACATCTCGTTTTATTTCCATTACGGTGTTTGATCAATTACACTCCTTGTGGATGGCAGCGTGAAAGGAAGTCTGATGTGGTCTAAATTTGGACCTCTATTGCAGCTACAAAATGTCGCCTGTGAGAAATGGCAAAAAAAAAAAAAAAAAAAAAAAAAAGAAAAAAAAGGTGTTATCAGTGAACTGATTTTTAACCATCAAGGACTGTTCAGTGTCGTCTGTGCGCAAGCAATCCATTTGAAAATGCATTTTTGTATGTGGTCTATCGCGAATTATAAGAACAAACGGTTCGCTACTAAGAAATCATGTAGACAATTAACCTGAAAATAAAAACACACACACGAAAGAGTAACGAGAAATGATTACTAAAGAGATAACAGACTAGGACTCACAGTCACTAACGTATTCGTGACTACTTTGCGAGCGGACGTCACGATTTTCACTCTTTTCGCGTTAAACTATCCAAACAAACGAAAGGCGTGAAGTATCTCGTATTTGACGAATAATTTGCCGTGGATATAACATCTTTACAAGTGTCAGGATACCCACATATATCGTAAAATGATAATTTTTAGGGCAAGAAAAAGAACTTAAACGGGTCTCAGACAAAATAATATGGTCAGACATTAAACATCAACAGCTGCCTCAATCCACCCAAAGACTATGACGTCATTAATAGTAATAATAATAATAATGGCAAGCCACCGCAACTCAAGATTCATATAAATGGCAAAGAGTGCAAACTTGATAGAATCCCCCTGAAAAGCAATAAAATCACAAACAAAAGGCGATAAACTTTGCCATAAATGAATCAATAAGACCGATAGCCTAGAATAATCAAGTAATAAATTTAAAACAGCTAAAATAAATGAAACCTTTGGAAGCAGGGGGTACCTTAACTTGTACAGAACTATAACCGAACACAAAGTAATGACAATGACAATGACAGTGATCAACTTATTTGTCCCAGTGAGCAATTTAAACATGGGAAGGTGCTCTAGTTACAGTTAAGTTAAAAATAAAAGTGAAAGGAAGGCAAATTATATAAATACTATAAAACAAACAACAAACTTGCATCAAGAATAATCACGTGCTCATCTACATCATCACACACACACATATCACTGACACTTCATCTGAGGTTGAGCAGCTGGACCGCAGATGACACAAACGATATCAGGTGTCTGTTACTTTTGCATGTTGGCATGGAATAACGATTACCTGAGCTTAGTAATACAAATCCTGTCGTTAGTACATGTTCAGGTATAGAACAACATGCATGGCTTTCCTGTTTGTTGATCACAGAAAGAAGCTAAATCCTCTGTTCGATTATCTTAAAACAGATGTGGACAATATTATTCAGACTGTTCCTATCATGGACAGAGAGATTGCGAAACCAGCATACAACAAGAAAAGAGGGAATAGCTGTAAACAACACCTGCGACGTCACGGAACAGCGACCCTCTCCCCACGCCTCCTCAAATCCCTTCCTTGCCCATTTCCACCCTCCACTCCTCCATATTTACACACATCCTAATCTGTATTATTTCAGCCACTGGGGAAGGATTCTAAGGTGAATGCCTGCAAACACAATCCTACCACTTTGATAAACAGTTTGACAATGTACAGAAGGGAGTTAAAATTACAGATATCAGGAATGTGACGGGTACAATCAATGGCTAAGCTGGAATCATGTTAATTGGGCATTCCAGTGGACATTTGCGGCGCCACAGGTTTGACCTCTTTCAGTGCAGTTAGTGCACAATGAAGTTTGTTGGCTTCTATCTCGAGAACCGAAAGGCGTTATTCGCTTACATTTTAAGAAATAGTATTTATATCATGTTCAATCCAATCACTTTAAAAAGATTGCACGTTGGCAAACCTTTAAGTAAAGGGAAGTTCCCGTCAAATGAATGAAGTGGTCGAATTCATAAGTCCTCTACAATTTTTTTTCAATCCCTAGATTCCGCCCACTATTCTGATGTTTATAAATTAAGAGCGGCAACAAACGGTCAGACAAAACTTTCAGATGTAAACAACACGAAGCATAAGTAAACCAGGTACAAGTTTCCATCTCTCATCGCTGATAGAAAAATGTTAAAAATACCCACAAATATCTAAAACTGAGGCCAGTTGAAATGTTTATCTTTGTGAGTGCGCATGCTAAATTGTTTTGATTGCTATTCGATTCTATCCTTCTCATCTGTATATCTTTTTATTTCTCGGGAATTTTGGTTATTGGAATGCACCAGGCCAATGGCATGCTGTTACGACAAAAACAATGGGCATGTGGCGGAATTCAGTAAACCTATACTTTATTGGAATTCTAACAATAAAAATAAATATAGCACTTACGCCTCTCTTGCACTTAATCACCCTTTTTAAAAGGAAACTGTCACAAAACTTTCTTTTAATTGGTTTAGTATCCTTTACACTCTGATGCAAATGGCAGAAAAGCTTATCAAAACACTCGTCTAGCGGTAACTTCTGCAGACATCAGAACACATATCTAGATGGATCGTCTGTACGCATATACAAATACTTGTCTAGATAAATCGTCTGCACACAGATTCTTCGCAGGTAAATGCATCTGGCAAGCGCAAATAAACGGTGGGTACCTGCAGTCTGTGCACTGTGCACACATCAAGGTTTCCAGAGAGAAAATATGGCAGAACTCGCTAGTCCGCCAGCAACACGAACCTAGACGCCGAGTGACACTCACTGCTCTTTAAAGTCAAATCAATAGAAACTGTAAAGACAGACCCATGAGATGACAGCATCCTGCGATGTTATCATAGTGCCTGCACATTCTGAGCTCGGCAACTGGCCTCTGACAACGGCGCAACAAATTAGTACAAAATTGACAATTAATGGCAATGATAGGGAAAATGGCGTCCCTAACGTACTACACTGTCAGTCAACATCTTACCAATCTACCTGTGTCCTTTTATAGGTCCTCCTCCTCATAAATGAGTCGTGGTAACAAAGTTGGAACACAAAACGTACATCGACAGATGCATAGAAATTCTCCCTCCCACTCATATATACACACAGAGAGAGAGAAATAAGAGAGAATCTAATCGCTAACTTCCTTACATCAGTTCCAGACACTAAATTGCAAAATGTCTTCCAAACACATCAGCAGTGTCTGCTTTCCATGGTGACAAGCGTACCAATATATCCAGAATTCTGGTAAAAGCCAGCGACAGACTGCATGCACACTTCAAGTCTGACTAAGAGGTTATAACAAAGGAAGGGCTTCCATCCTCTAAAGAACCTTGGGGATCCAATCGTTCAGAGCCCGTCCGCCTACAGTCTGGCTCTTGGGAAGTCTTCGAAACTGTCAGATCCTACGGAAAGCTACAACAAATATAAACCAATACTTACAGCACAAAGACATGCTCCTGAAAACTATGTTCATCAATTCCGAGCCGCCACAGATAATAAATAAATAGCATTTTAAAAATAATGGTAGTATCGTTTACAAAAGAAGAATGAAGTTTGGAAAAGCCTGAAGGCTTTGATTTTTGGCTTCCTGACGAAGCTACTCAGTCAGCCTGACAGATTCCACGAAGATTGTATTTGCCTAAAAGATGGCTGGCAGTGGAATGACCGACACAAATAGGTCAAAGGAAACGGTGTACACTGCTATGCTATTTCCGTCCATGGCAGTCTGGGATTTGATTTCGTAGTGTCATTGTTTTGAAACATGAAGCCATTCCCCACTCCACTTCAGAAATTAAACCTCTGGCATAAGCTTCAAAATCAAATTATCTCTGTCTTGCCAACTCCATAACTAATGGTTTTTCTACAAATTTGCAAGCACGGTAACAGACTGCTGAATTGTTTAAAGCTGATGCTAATAATAAACAGCTGCTAGTTTTACGTGTGCTCCGTCTCACTCAGACTCACTCTGACAAGAAATAAAGAAAAAATACTACTTATAATATACTTGATAATTGATTCATAGTATACGGTGAGATGGGTGTACGTATATGTATCACACACACAGAGGGCAACGAGCTCACCTCCACAAGGGAATATACGTAATAATAATTCAATTATTGAATTATATAACAATTTATACTCTGATTAGTGTGCTGTTACAACAACGTAGCTAAGAAGTAAAAAATGTATTTAGATAGTGCCAACTGAAAAATGCGATGTTTGAAAGGTCAATGGATGTTAGGACAGAGACAGGGTGTCTTTCTAAAGATGACCACCACGTGCGCTGTCGAGCGAATAAGTTCAGTCTGATCAAGAAACAAGATCGAGGGAAAAAATTATTCATAATCGTCCACTTTTTACAAAATCGGTCTTCGTCTGCCGTCGAAAGAAGTGCGTGACTGCGAAAATACATTCATCCCTACATCAAGGGGAATGACTCGCTTTTGGCTTGCCCTTTTATTTTGCTTCTTTCTGATGAATTTGACCCTCAGGGGCGGTGCCCAATTTTGTATGAGCGAAACAGCGCAAAATGGATAGGGAGGTGGGGATGATGGCGAGGGGCAAATCACGAAAGCTTCACACTCAACGCACACGCACGCAGTCTAAAGCATTTCCCTCCAGGTCATCTTGTCTGGACACAAAACTTATCTTTCTACAGGGTGTATGTGTGTGTGGAGGGGAGGAGATGTCTTTTGCGATCGCACTCTACCGGGAATATGTTGATATATACAGCGACATGTGCATCAGCCTCCAGCCATTTCCGCGCCACATCCTGCACCAGACCCTCCTCGTGCCCCGCTAAATGCAAGTTGATGATACTTCGATCGCAAGCTTGGAAATAACGCGATGTTCATAAGAAAAGTTATAACCAGCGTTGGATGCTTGCAAGTAAAAAGTCTATCTCCCCCTCCTCTGTGCCCATATCTCCTCCAGCCCCGTCCCTTGAAGGCATAATTATGTTTATGTAATAATAATAAAAATTCTTTGTGAACTGATTCTTCAAACGAAACTGGGAAAGGTGAGATTACAATAGATAAAAATTCTGCAAACTGATATAACTGCTCCGTGGGATAAATAAAGTCGTATCTTATCTCAAATAAAAACACATCCTCCATCATTATGAAGTAGACCCTGACTCTCACACTAACCATCTTTTAATTTAGAGTACTAAAAATGCCTATCCTATACCTGTCCCCGTAGCGCAGTGGATAGCGCGCTGGACTTCTAATCCAGAAGTCGCGGGTTCGAATCCCGCCGGGGATGAATATTAGTTTTGAATGGCCACCATGTTCAGCAATTTGATCGCGGAAGAAAATGGCACATTGTTTTCAGCGAACACTTACGTTCAATGTTCCTGTGCGGTCCCCTTTTTCTTTTTTTAAACAGTATCAGTATTACACATTCACACGTCAGCTCTCAATGCAAAAATTATGGATTTCCCTGCCAGACGCGGAATGGGGAGGGATTGGTCTATTACACAGAGCCAGCAACTAAGGCTGCATAACGGGAAAGCATACTTAATTAATTGTCAACAGATGACACATGCAGAGAGAAAAAACAAACAAACAAAAACAGCTAAAAACAGCGTACCCGAGACGAGATTTGAACCCTGGGAAGCCTATATTCACTGGACTGGCGACAGGCGTTATAACTGTTGCGCCACCGGACCGCACTACTGCCAGCAACACAATCTGGAAGGATCTTATCCCCAAATCTGCTAAGCGTAAGGATTTAATCGTTCTGAGACGGACGTTGCCGCGCCCGAAGGCGCCATCCCTGCAACTTCGATCACCCACGGCACCTTAAGACACAGCACAGCCTTTTTTTTTTTGTTTTTGGTGGAGGTGGTGGTGGTGGTGATGATGAGGAGGAGGAGTAGAGGCGCTGTGACGTCAACAAATGTCGAGGCACTAAAAAGGAAGCTGCCAGAATGCAAGAAGACCTCTGTAAGACCACAGTCAGGCCCTGTCAACGGAACGAGGCTAGGTCTGCCACCTCCGAGGCATGTCATCAACTGCAGGATAATGCAGGTACGTGGACAGACACTCGTGTCTTAAAAATAAAAACTGTCGCTAAAGCGCCGAGGAAATGAAATAACAAAAAGCACAACAACAGCTGCGCCAGAATGGAATTTATCGCCGCCCGTCTCGTGCCTTCCTCACGAGTGACAAGGTTCACAACACGTTGAACACCAATATGAAGTCGCTCGGTCATTTTTGCACGGTGAACATTCACGCATACACATAAAACATTTATAAATAAGTAAATAGGTAAAGGTCTCCATGACCAGGAGGGTGAACAAGGAGTGGTTTACCTTGTCTACGACAAAGCGTCTGACGCCAAAGATCAGCCCTTTCCTTTGTGTTGGATGGGCAGGAGTTTGTTTAGTCTCAGGCCCCAGGTGAGCCTTAAAGGGATTCTCAAGGCAAAATAAAACTTTTTAGAATCTCATAATTAAACCTCATTCATTTTGTGTCTGCTCATATGCAAAACACTCAAGGTTGTGTATGGTGTTGTGTTTAACAAGAGAAATTACACGGGAGCCTTATAACCTCTGCAAGTGACTTAGAAGCAAAACAGAGAGCGATGCCTAGAGAATGTGCCGCACCTGATTTGCAAGAAAAAAGGGACACAGTCGTTAGTCACACTCCTAACAGTAAACAGTGCCCAAACTTTAGAACCATGTCTAATACTGGCAAAGGGTCACAGGAAAAGCGATGTTAAAAGTAATCCAGAATCGTATTAACATCACCGCTGGGGGAAATATCAGCAGAAGAACAGCTGGTTTCAGACCAGGAAGGAGCACAGATGAATAGATCTTCAAATGCTGCATTCTGATAAAATAAAATGTACAAGCCAGCTCCCGCAAGGAGACATATCCTCTGTAACCCCAGGGAGAGGGCAGGTCTCCAGGGTTGACAACTGTGCGACTGACAACCGTTACCTTTTTTTTTTTTTTCGTCCTCCATGTTATGCGGCATCTGACGAAAATATTGAGATGCCGGTCCCGACAATAATCCCCAGTCGGCAGATGTACTGCAGATTGACATATCTCTGTTTTTATCCTTACATCACTTTCTGTCTCAATCTCTCCTCCCCCTCTCCCCTTTTCATGCAAGCATAAATGCATCCAGCATTTTCTATTCACTATTTTGTAGATAATGCAACCAAAAACATCTCTTGTGAGGTTTGTAATGCGCCATGGCTATTTGTTTAGTGCATTTAAGCGCAGACTGGAGGGTTCTACCACCATAAGACAGTCTGCGCCGCAATGTCTGATTGTCCACTAGCAAATTTGTTTAGACCCTGAACATGCGTTTAGTATTTCCAGACACACACATAGGAGGTTCTGTCACTGCAAGAAGGTCTACGTTGGGTACACAGCAATGATGTTTTGTTTAGTTCAAGACTTGCCTTAGAATGAAAGTGACTGGATAACAATCGCTTTTGAAATGTTTTCAGCAAATTCTTGAGTACGGTGTAGGGACGACGTTGTACGGCGTTTGAACAAAGCAGACATCTGCATAATTATAATTATACAAAGTTAATCCACTGGCATTTGTAACTAATATCTTTCGGAACTTCATCTGAGTGTAGAAGAGAACATTCAGCAACTGCGCATTGTGTCCTGGTCTGTTTTCTTTTAGACAAATCTAGGTGTGATTAGAAAAACATTAGTGTAATACTTGTCTTGCTACTTCAAATGCCACCGGAATATGTTTTTGTGATACTTTGAGTTCTATTTCAGGCGATTTTTCGCCGATTGTTCGTGTTGCCCTTTAAAGCCTGAAAGTCTAGCACGATCTGTCTGTCTGACTCTCTCACCTTTGACTTTGCACTGGCGGAAAAAACACCTGTCGGCTGCTACTAGCGACACCTTTTCTGAATGAGGACATGTGTGGAGATGATTTTTTTGTCTTCATATTTTATACACTTATATAAGAATAAACTCGTCTTAATACTAGGAAAATTATGCTCCGTCCTCCTCATGTATGTGTGCAAGTGAGAAAGGCTGGTGCTAAAAATGTACTAATAAGCATTGGGTGTATTTTTTTTAGATTAAAATAATTCTTTATTTATATAAATACACACACATATAGGTGATTTGTCAAACAGATCACGCTGAAATTCACCTTTATTTTGCCTTTTTATAAATTTATCGTTGTAACAATTAATAGCAAAACAGTGATATTTACCACACTGATAGTCTTCTTATGTTCGTATGTCTCAGTAAAGACAATTCTGAGTGACTAACAGCCGCGCCCCAAGCTTCCGGTTTGACCACCAGTGAGAGTGAACTGCACATGCGCTGGTTATCTGACGAAATGAAACTCATTAACCTTACTCAGCAGTTCTTGTCGGGCACGTGCAGAGGCAGCCTTGTCAATGCCAGCTGTGCAAATGTTTGCCAGTCACTTCCCGCTTCACCAACCAACTCGTCTAGTTTTTTTGCCTACACAAGGACTGAAAAACTAATTTAACTTTCCTTGTTTTTCTGTTCAATTAAATAAAAAAAGAAATGCCGTGTAGGTGAAAAAGTCCTTGGTGAAATCTGAGATTCAATTTCGCAGAGACGTGTACAAGATAAAAGAAATTGCGTAGACCAGGGGGAAAGGGCGAGGAAAAAAGAGACGGAGAACAGGAGACAACATCCGACTATGTAGCCATTCTTTCTTTTTGGTATTACAAACTGACCTAACATAGTTTCCCTCTCCCCACAATGCTCTCAGATAACAAGACACTCTCACGCTTCCCTCATCACTAATTATGTTTCTTGTAGGAAATTCCCAGACTGCCTTGTCTTATCTCTCTTTTCTCCGGTATCTGTCAAGATGGCGTGTTTTAAAATACCCCCTCCCCTCTTAGTTTTCTTTTTTTAAGTCTCATGTTCCTGAACCCATTTCGTAGATCGATTCTAAAGAAATGTACAAACTACAAGATGCTTCAGCTTCTGTCTGTGAGGCCTTTGATGACTTCCTTATTCCTCCAGCCGTCTGACAGTAAAGGGTTTCAACTGTTGGCCGCGTCATTGAGCTCTGCGGTCGTTTCCTTGTTTGTGTGGACGAAAAAAAGTCAGTAGCACGACTGTTAACCTATGACTCTTCTTTTCTATTTGCTGTCTTCTCGCTGCCCGTTCTGTTCCAGAGCCCTTGGCGAGATTTTCTTTTCTTCCTATCTTGGTCATTTCTAATGCAGAATTCACGAGGTATACAGTTTTTTTTGGTTCTATGATCACACACCATTACTAAGCATTTGTACTGTGTTTAAATAATGCATGTCTCACAACATCACGAAGGATTCCTTTTACTCCCAGCCACCCACCCTCACACACCCACCACCTCCGTGCTTACTAAAGACATGACTTTCCACGTTTCCAAATCCTCTTAACTTCTATTGCACTTTTCTTCACTAGATCGTCTTTACACAATGTAATCTCTCTTTCTCTACAGCCAGTTTATGGTATCCTGTCTGACATTTAAATTTCGATGATATCCTGATTTCAAGTCAACAACAATCTCTCTTTACTATTAAAAAGTTCGAAATATAAAGAATGGAATAATCTAAACAAAGAAACAATAAATCATGTTATTCTTCTTTAATAGTCATCTCTACTTTTCATTTTATCTTTCATAAGCTCTTTGTGTTTACCGAACATATAGATTGTTTTTACATCCCAATGACACAAAGTGTGTATCAAAATATAAACGATATCTCCCACATCCTGGAACCCACCAGTGATCGATTCATCAACCTCTCCCAGTCCGGACAGGTAAGCCCTTAGATGGCATTATCACATTACACAGACCTTCAATACAATACATACTCTCCCCACCCTTTCACATTTCAATGGCATCTTAAAAAACTAAATGTTTACACGTTGTTTTTTCATAAACTATTTGCTTTCGTGGAGAGATTAACACAGCTTAATTTATCCGATTTCGAAAAGTCAGTAAAGTTTCGAAAACTCTCGTTGCTTTCTATAGCTAGCTTATCCGAGATAGACTTTCCCAATCTTGCGCTTCCCCAATGAAAGACACTCGAGCAAACAGCAACTGTCTTTCCCAAGCTGTCTGAACTGGAAGGGACCGGCACAATGCTTATTTCTTTCTTGGAATAAACTTACCTTAAGCGAGTTAAAGGCAAGTCAACCCCTATGGATGAAGCTATGGATGTATGTGTAGAGCTTATCCATCTTTACTTTGAGCCCAAGCAAAGGGTGGCAAATCCCTCTCCGCAAAATAATACATTTCCTAGTTCTCTTTCAAGTCCTATGTGGAAGCTCCCAAACAGCTGTAAAACTGTAGTGAAGGGAGCAGACTGCTACCATCCGAAACACAACACTGGCTACAAATGAAGCTCAATTTTACAGGTAGATTGCTAACATGTGCCTCAATACCCCGATACTACAACATAGTCTTTACTACGCCGCTTTGCTAACGTGCATCATAACTGAGCTCTGTGGACCATTACAGTTTACCTGTCCATGGAGATGATGACAGTGCATGCATGTTCTACCTGTCAAATATGACAGTCCGGCTTGTTTTTTGGCACACATGCGCAGATAGTCTTTCTTATTTTTAATCAAAATGTAGTACTTCAAAATGTAATCCCTGATGGGTTGGTAGGATTTTAGATGCTTTGTGATCACTCAGGAATGGACAGTTCCAGCGACTATTTGCGGTCTTTGCTAACGCGAGGAAGGTTGGAAAAACAAGAATTAAGGACGGCAACATGGCGCTCACTAGACGGATTGGTCCATAATCAAACTGACTACATCTTGCTGCCGAGACGCTTCAAATCCAGCATCAGCAAGGCCAAGGTAAGAGCCTATCCAGGCGCTGACATAGGTCGCGACCATGACCTTGTCTTAACGAACCTGAAGCTTAAGTTGCAAGCGAAGCGACTGTCAAACACACCCCGAATTCACTTTGATTTGGAGAAGGTGCAAGATGCAAAAATCGCAGAAGTCTTCAAGGCCACAGTTGGAGGAAAATTTGCCGGACTGAACCTGATGAACTGTAATGTGGACACCCTCGCTGGAAACACCAAAGGTGCTATTGTCATAGCCCAGGAGGGTCAAGAGCTTTATCAACAGCACAACGTCAACAACAATATTCCTACTAATTATAGTTCTTGCTGTGTCTCCCTCACTCTGGGATCTTCTTGTAAGCAAGGCCCTCCACTATTTTCTCACAAATACTAACACATTATATAAACATGCTTTGAATTAACTACGCAGCTTACAAGGTTATTGGCGAATTAGCACAGCCACCATACTGCAGACTGACATGTGGTAAACCCGGCCATCTCAAACGCGCGGAATTCCAATGACGCTGCCGTTGTACTCGGACAACGGAGAAATATTAGAGTGCCTTCGGCACCATTAGGTGCCGAGAGTGGTAAATGTTGACAACCAGGTTCCAGAAATCTAATCAGAACATAAAAAATTTCAATATGGCCCAGGGAAAGCAATTGGAGAAATAGCGTATGTCAAAAGACTGTGCCTCCAGCCCGCCATTTCTTAAGACGCGACGCTTTTTGAAAAAACAGCCAGAGAAACAGCAAGGCATTGCTCTGCTTTTGTAATATCCTTTCATATTTTCTTGCACTTTTAGCAACTGACAACTCTTATGTCTGCACGAGTGGTGCGCGCGCCATGCTTCTCTGTCAAATTCGATCTCATGTAAGGGAAAAGTTAAAGATCCTCACAGAAGCCGTAGTGGCAGGGTCAGGGTGTATGTGAGTGATTTGTCGTGTCTAGGACACTGCATGCGGAAGGCAGGTCCCATTCCTTCCACATAGTTTACCGTTCCTGATAAAGAAAGTGAGTATTTTCGCTGGGAAGCTCGTGACAGAGGGAATGTTTCAGCCACAGAACCTCGCAGGCATCGCACCTGGAACCTTTCTGCTCCACAGTCGAGCGTACTAACCTCTACCTACAATGAGTCCAAAGAAAATTCGCAAACTAGGGATCGCGAATATTGCAACACATGAACCATTATGCCACGGGTGTTCATTTTCTTTGAGAACAAAACGGCAGGTCGCATTTACATGTATGTTTATACCATGAAACGCAATAAAAAAAAAAAAAAACAAACAAACAACCCACCCACACACAGATTTTGCGACGGGGTTAAAAGAAACAAGAAGAAGAAGCAACGTGAGGTGAATGTACAAAAAGAGCCACCACCACCAACATGGCAGTAAACACAAGCCTGGCATCGAGCAGTGGCCGTCACATTAATGCTTCTCCCATGGCGAGCTTGACTTGCAACTGGCGTCTGAACGCGATGCCTTCTTGTAATTCCTTCTCAGCTCTGCCCCTAGGCTGTGTCTCGGATCTTGTTTTCTGTGAAATTGTGTCCCGATCGTCTTCGCCAGCCAACCCACCCTTGTGGCAGCTCTTTCCCTTTCAAGCCTCAAGTCAAAGAAAGTGAGGTTTCTTCTTTACCTCCCCCATCCCCGAAGTCTCATAGCCGACACAAAACTAGAAATAAAAAATCGCCCCACGCGCGAACATGCCAAATCTCGAAGTCGTCTATAAACATTACAAAACATAATATGTCCAATAATAAAAGTACTTTCTTAGTCTATCGACATCCTGTCAGAATGTCTTTATCTGATAAATTTCAAGATTAAAAAAAAAAAAAAGGAATGTCCTATAACAGATTTCGGTTTTCTAGTTTGTGAGATGGAGTAAGAAAATATTTCCGGCTGCATGTACACGACTTCTTACATGTGAAGAAGCGCATCACTAACACACATTATCTTGTGCTTTCAGGCCTGCACTGTGAAACCTTGTCCCTCTCATCTTTTACAAGAGGTTTTGAGGTATTTTTCTTAAGTTTTTCCTGTCGTTCCATTAATGACGAGTAACAGTGACCCCCCTTCACTTTCACTCCCTGAAAACAAAAATGTCGCCCATTAATCTATAAATCTTCTTCAGACAATGAATCGTGAACACGCACAATGGCTGACGTCAACGCTTGGCGACCACTACCTCCTCCTCCAGCAGGAGAGCATTTGATTAATCCGAGCCCTCCACCGCCGTTACTTCTAAATGCATTGCAACAAAATCCTGGATTTTATTCACGGTGCCCGAGCTTACAAACTGCCCGATTAAGTCTTTCGCCCACACCCCCATAACAACTTCATCAAGATGACAATCGCCATCTGAGCGCCGCGACTTTTTGCTCTCAAAGAAAGGACGGGGCTGGAAGGTTGCAATACAGAAGAGGTTTAGGAATACAGAAAGAATAATAACAAGAAGATCAGATTAAATTATAGGTCAATGGATAGACCCAAGAAGGTGGAATCAATACCAATTTTTGTTTTGTAAAACCTTGTTCATACCAAGGTAGTAAGGCATTGGCAATCCCGACATGTGAAAAGTATAGAAGTGTGGGAGAAAGAGATCGACAAGTAGTGTTGCGACCTGCAGTAACTGGGTTACCACAACAGCTAGACACACTCCTCCCAGCTTGTGCTGCAGAATCGCAAGTGGTGCGACATGCCGAGAGGACAAGGATGAACATTGCCGTCTGCTGGTAAGTGCCCGCGTGGCAGACACGCACTCTTTAAGTCGATGTGAAAACAAGTCGCCGGCGAAATAACTGACTGTGGCTTCAGCAACTCCGTTAGCTGAGTCCACTGAGTGTCTTTAGCTCCTACCATCTCATCCACCTGAGACTTGTCTTCCCACTTTACATCAAAGTTCTTGTGAAAGTTCATCAGTTCAGGTACAGCGATACGCCCTTAATAAACAAAGAAAGAAAGAAACAAACAAGCAAACAGCAAAAATAAACGTCTTTAAACCAAATACCCTTCTTCGCCTTGTACCTTATAATCCTGAAAAGTCAATGTGGCAGAGGTGCGGCTCTTCGAAAGTTTTCGTCGGCAAGAGTTCCGACAAACGTATGTGTCTGGATGCGCTAAATTTGTGGCCATAAAAATAGATGTTCGATCTGTGGGGCTGAAAACAGAATGTCTTTCACCTCCAGACAAATACAAGCTGGCTGTGGACAGAAATTGTCTTTGTCAATGACGACAAAGTAGCGCGATTTACTGGCTTGTTACAGTTCCTGTGAAAAACGAGACAAAACGACTCACAATCCGCCTCCACCCTTCCTTTGCAATCAACCTCTGATATTCATCTTCCTAACCATGAACAATGCCTACAGGCGACATGTCGATACATCTGGTACAGCCAAAGATAGATGAGGCAGAAGCAGCGATCTTTTTTTTTACTGCCGTAAAGGAAAGCAATGAGTCGATGAGTGTTTGACGATGCTTACATCCGAATGACCACGTTCTTGACAGGACGAAGCTCTTGAACAACAAAATTCCATTTAGTCGTCACGGCTTTTCGCATAAACAAAGTGAGACACTGCAGGCGCATCAGACAGTGCATTCACCTGCAGCATGGCCTCCATACAGTACAATCACAACAACGTTCCGGACATTGAGAGTCTCTTGCAAGTCACCGTGTAAACCAAGATTGAAAACTGATGGCGACAGCATGTGTCAGGTCTGGTCTTTATCTACCAAGAATGAAAGAACAGTTCAGCAGAAAAACTAATGTGCAACATTACTTCTCCGGTGGACGTGTGGTAGCCTGCCGACACGACTCAGAATGTTGGGTTATCAGAAGGAAAACAACCAGCTATATATATATACTTTCATACTCAAAAACAAAAAGGTCATCACCCATCACCTAGGCAAAGCTGGTTCTTCTTGCTCTGATATATATATACTGGAGAGAGAGAGAGAGAGAGAGCAAACCAACGCGTTCCATCTGAACGCTTTTTCCTTCAGCAACCAAAGTAATCAAACTACCTTTAGGTAATTATAAATACTTTATCTAATAACTTTCCCTTGTTAGCGCGTGTGCATATACTTTGTTACATGAACGTGTTTCATCGAGTACATCCAATATCCCTCTGGCACCAATGACTGGCTTGCAGAAACACACACATAACGAGAGAAATTAACCTTCACAATCTAGGAATCGGGAGTTTAGGTGGATGAAAAAAAAAAATGATGAACGTGGTTACTACACAGGAGCTTCGTATAGGCTCGTTGAGGAAACCCTTCGTTTTCCATTTCTTGCTTATTTGCCAATTCTCAGCTCAAGACGAGGGCCCTTTCCCCTACCCCTAACGCCAATATCCAGTGAATGTGCCTCGCGAGATTCAATTACTCCATATCGACAAACCAAACGTCGTTTGCATTTTCTTGACGGCCATATCGTCCTCTGCTTCTGCACGCCAGGACAGGTTAGCGACCGTAACTGGTGTAGTCAGCAACTGATGGACATGCAGTTCTTTTGCGCGTTGTGTGTATGTGTGTGTGGGGAATAAGAAACTCGCCTTATCGTCTTTCTGCAGTCTAGAAATAGAGAATGATGACGAGGGCGGCAGCATGTGAGTGGTTGGCCATTTCGGAGGACGGGTGAATTCTCAGTTTACAACAGGCGTTAGACAGCATGTCTCTAAACCGCCTTCTCTCCCCACAGTGGTCTCCCTTCATCCCATTCACCCCCTTCTCTATTTATGGGACTGCTGGCGCATGCAAGCGAAAGAGGCCTCTATGTGTGACGGACAGCTGTGAAAGGTGTTATTTTTCTATTATATATTTTGAGTAAGCGTTTTACACTTGTAAGAATTCTTTTAATGGCACATATAACCCGGGTTCATGCTTATGTCATTTCTAATTACAGGACAAGGACGAAGTTCAAATAATTACTGACGCAATGTAATCGCTGATATGTGGCACCTTTTTTTAACACTCGACATCTCCCCATTCACGATACGTTTACACTATACAGCCTATATACAAACGTTCTAAACCAAGCAGTCAGCAGCAACCACTCACCCCTCTGAACATGACTGGCAACGAGCCACCAAGACAAAGCCACCACATACTTCATTCGGCAACCTCTGGCTGTCTTTGCACAAGCATCCAGTGAAGCGATGACCAGACGAAGACCTAGAAACCCTCCCTGGCCTAACTGCAAACATTTCCGGTCATCTATGATTCTGTTACAAAGATTGTCTGGAAAGTTAAACGACAACCGCTTCTAAACGCTTAAGAAGCATGAGTTATTCTGTCCCCATCTTTTACTCTCACTTTTTCTACACCGTTGAAACTAATGCGAAGATAATTTTGGGCTTAATACCTTAGGCAAGCAAGCACGCGCACACACACACGCGCGGGGAGAAAGGAGCAAAGCGACGCACCAACAAATGAGAATTAATAAAAAGGAAAAGGAGTTACTAACCGCAACGATTTATCGTGAAAAGGATCACCAGAAAAAGCAATTACTCCTGTAGACGCTGCCTGGCACGACAGCGAATGGAAGTGATGAGGGGCAACACAGATGAGAATTAAGCACGAGAGATAGCCAGTGTTGTACTCGGCCTAGACCCTAGGCCAACCGTCGCTGTCACTGCCCTGGCGAGACTCATCTCCCACAAGTCCACATTCTAACAACACTGAAGATACCGGCGGTATTGCAAACAGTGTCAGATACAAAACTGTGGTACAAAGCAGGAAAAGACCAAATAAAAACATTCAAGGAACTTTAAGGCCTACCGAGCTGCCGCAAACCTAAAAAGGGAAACAAAAGTGAGACTGGGAGGAGGGAGGCTAATGGATTGTTAGAGACAAGAAGACAGGAGGACAAAACGATGTGCGAGAACTAGCAGGCTAGGGGAAAACAATCCCGAAATCTGGGTTAGCGGTTAGTGCCGTGCTATTTTACTTTTTGATTTTGAGGTTTTCTGGCAGATGAGGCTCTCGATGTTTCCCAGTAAACACTGCTCTCTGTCATTAAGAGATTGTGTTAATGGTGCAACAGACCGAGCATCCGTTTTACTACTGTTTCTGCTCAATCTTTCTTTATAGCAAAGTGATGGCTCTGGATGTGTACGCATGCAAGCGTGCACGCAACACATAACTCTCTCTCTCTCTCACAAAATTACAATATATATAACACTTCGCATCTTCATGAGACGATATAGGAACCAGTCATCATAATTGCAGGAAAGTCTGTAGGTCGCGCAAGTTGGATCTTTCATAGACAGTTCAATGTGTTCCATTTTCTGCTGGCATTTTCCTCCATTAAATGATTCTTCCTTTTTTCTCTCTCTGCAAAATTTCCCTCACTGCCTAACGGCTTAAAGTAAAACGTTTCCAGACACCCACAAATCATGGCAAACAAAATATTTACCTTTTATCGCGAAATTCAATTCAGAAGGGGTGCAGGGGTAGGGACTGATGGAATAACAGGGGAAAAGGAGGAAGGCGGTGCTGTGCATTGTGGGGTCGTAACAGCACGCCATGTTGTTCTAGCAACTTGTGGAAGAAAGGAAATGCGTGTTGCCCCATCCTCCCACTCCGTTGGCTCTCTCGCCCCTTTTACTTCATTCTCTAAAACAATTCCCTGAGTAATTGCTCGCACTTTGTCAAGCGATGTCTTTAAGCTAATGAACTTTCTTCCAAATTTTCCTTGCCGTTTGTTTCAGAGAGCTCGTTGAACTGGCAGGTCAGGGAACGCAGATGTTCCCATAAGCCACAGACTTGAATATGCCATCAGGTTAGCCTCTGCACCATAAGCTTGGAATGTTCAATGAAGCTGTTCAAGTCTCCAAAATGACACTTCACCATTCCAGCATGGCCGTCCGGGACGCGGCACCAGAAACATTGAAAATGCTTGGGAGCTGTTCATATGACAATCATTCATGGGCAGAAGCCCACAAAGATCCCCATGCATTTCCAGCCGGCCGAGTAACAACTCCTGATGCCTGGTCTAGACGAAGATATAGCGATGGCGTGTAATCTCGGCTGCAGTTGCATTGGCTGGTCTTTGCGAACCCAATCCTGTCGAAATGGGGGAGGCTGGGAAGATTATGGTGCTAAAAGATGATTTGTCACAAGCGATGGAGAGGTTTGGGGGACAGAAATAGGTTATCAGTTAGAAGGGGCGAGGGAAAATAGAGGAGGGGGGGGGGCTTATCGAGTTGGGAGGACCGGTGACACAGATGGATATAAAGGCTGATGTAAACCTCTAGAGTCCATGTCTAGTCTGTGTCTGTGCGTGTGTGTGCGTGTGTGAGATTGATAAAGCGGTGGGATGGAAGTCACGATGTGGTCTATGAGGTGTCTTGAAATAGAAGCGTGTTTTTCATGCAATACCTTTCATGAGTGAGAATTTATCTTTTAGATGTTTAAACTGGAAAAAAGTCTGTTTTTACATCATCTCCGACATTTAATTATTTTGAAGGATGAATCTGATTTTAAAAAATACATTTAAGTAGAGCAAAGTTAAAAATGAAGTCTTTCAGTATGTGATTGTGACACAAGTGGAATAACAACGCTGTTTGGGTAGAACAACAATCGTAACAAAAGTACAAACTCGCGGATAAAGACTGCAAGTTTGTAAGTTCGCCGCAACACTGTGTATGCCGAGCTTACAGCATACAGTGTCCTGCCATTCTTTTCATTCACTTCCACTTTCATTCGTCCCTCCATTTATCTCATAGTTATGTTTTAGCGTCTTCAAACACGTTTTCCTCAACTTTCCTGTCACCACGCCACGAAAGCATGTTTTCTCATAAGCAGTCTAATTAGAAAGTGTTCTTGTGTCATTCCGTTCGTTTACATGATTTTTTTCCCTTGTTCCTTCAGTGCTAGCACTGTTGTCAACACAGAGAGAAAGACATAGACAAAGAGAAGTGTGTGGTACGAAAGGGGAGGGATGACTGAATGGCCAGACCTCCCTTTGCACTTATGGCTGTTCCGACTCCTTTAGCCTGTAAGTAAATAAAGCAGCAGCCCCCAAGCTAAGTCTGACGCATCGCCGTGTCGGGAGTCGCGAGAGAACGCGAGCATGCCTGTTGAGTGATTTGTGCGCAGATGAGGCCGAAGCTTCACCTCTTGTCGCACCCGCTACCAAACTGGGTGCTCAAGGGCCACTCTCGGTAAGTCCCACTAAGGATGGTGTGATGGGGTAAGGGGAGGGAGAAGAAGGAATCGATCGGGCAAGCATCCCCATAGCTCGCTGGTAGTTACTTTTGCATCCAGCTCGTGCTGAACCGCGGGCACCGAGCGATCACAGACGAGGGCTAATTGCATCAACACCTCTGCAAAGCTGACGTTTTGCGCCCGCTCTGGCCAACCCTTGTAATCCGCAGTAAAACTCGCGTATTTGTCAGCCCTTTGCCACAACTCCCGGGTGCCCGCTGCGCAATAAAGTTTTAATGTCCAGACCCAGTTTGGTTGTGGATGCCTCCAAGCCGAGGGAGGACTAGGTTAGTGGGTGCCATACCTCCTGCAGAAAAAAGACTGTAACAAAGAGGCAATATAAATCGTGGCAATTAAATCAAACATTCTGTGCGACTATCATGCGATCTCGATAACATTTCCAATGCAGTTTGACCCTAATGTTGCAATGGGCTCCGCAGCACGAGTACTGGTTGGTTGGTTAATATGCTTGCTTACATATGCACAGCGACACCCTCACTAACCTGTGTTTTGGTTTATAAAAAAAGACAACAACAGTGTGTTTTGCAGACATTGCAAAACTGGGTTAAGGCGTTAAGCAGAAGGAAACAGACGGCATCTTGAACAGACTGTACTTTTATACACAGAGACCGTTCTTTTTTTCTTTTGGTGACTCACAGACGTCCGTAAAAGGCTTCTCATTTTTATGACTTTTTTTTTTTTTTTGTCGAAGACAAATCAGATACCAAATAGGTAGACCCTCTGAACCTCTTAGGAGACTGACGTCTGCGGGAATTAGGACAATGCAAATCGAGCATTTTCAGTGTTCCCTACAGAATACTGGCTGTAAGTGTGAGAGAGTGAAAAGCCTCGCAGCTAGAACGCCTTCTACACAACACAAAGATGCTACGAGGAACAGTCCAGTCCTTTTGCGTCTAGCAACTTTCAGCTACACTCTCCAAATGGTTCCAGATTATTATTGTTAAAATACATTCTTCGTCTCTGAGTCATGGAGCCTGTTTACCCTTTTCTCAAGCTATATCAACTAGCATTTTACAAAAGTATAAATGTATGTTCGAACGGATGCTGATGTCAGAGTGCAAATGCAATAAATTAGTCTTTCTCGGCATCATGCCGACCATTTAGAAAATCGTAATTCGTCTTTTTTAAACATTTCTTATGAAAGTGTTGACCCAGCTGCGATTGATAGTTTGCAAAGCTCGATTCATAATGAGATATTACTAAATGTACAAATGAGTGTTGGACAGTACCATCCCTAAAAGATCATGTCTGCTGCTCAACCTTTATTAAAGGCACACACACACCAAGACAGAAACTTTCCCTTGACTTTATTCTGTTTTTACCAGCAAGCTACATTCCCGGCGCATAGGTCATGTTAGAAGACTTCCCCTGATTTTACTCTCACTCTTCACGCTATGTTTTGCATTTTCGATTCCTTCGTCTTCACTTCGAATGAGATTGAAGAGAAGCTTTTTTTGCTTTTAAAAAAGGTTAATACAGCTTGGTTTCCTTCTAAAAAGGAATCAACACTTCGCTCTACTGTCGTCTCCAGAAGTTCCCATCGCTGTCAGCTCCATGAGCGGAGACCCGGACCAGACGCTGACTAAAGAAGCGGTGATGGGTCCAGAAGGTAGCAATTTGTCCAGTCCCGCCCGACACTTTGTTTTCTAAGCGCTCGCTCGCCCGCCATGAAAAGGCTAACCACCTACAGTCTGCCACCACAAGACGCCAACATTTCACACTTAAGTACCCCATACAAAATAAATAAAAGACATGATATGGTCTTCCTGCTCCTTCTTCCCAGTCTTCTTGCCCACATCTCGTTCTATTACAACACCCGTTTCTTGCTATGTTTTATTAAATATAAATGTTACTACTTTGTTTTCCACAGTAAAAGAATCATTTGTACTTGAAAGACTGAATTCTGGTTTCTTGTCTCCTTGCACCTCTGATACATTTTCTTTTAACATGTATGCAAGTTGTTATTGTATTATTTTATGAACATATTTCCCTCTTTAAGACCAGATTTAGATATGAAAAAAGTTACTTATACGATCACCCTCGTAACGAATGGTCGCTGTCAATTTTCTCTCCCCCTTCTTCTGTGTGTGTGTGAGAGAGATAAATTAGTCGTCTTATACTACACTACAGTGTAGTGTCCAGAATGTTGCCACTGCTTGCCAAGTGCTTGCTTCCAACACGCAACACACTTGTATCATTATTTCACCTATGTATGGAGGTGCTGGCGTCTCCGGCACTGGTGAATTTCCTGCCACGAAGCTGTCGTTCAGCAGCGAAGCCATTCATGCTCTAAAGCTAGCCTCGCATGCGTAGACTAAATCAAATAAAACGGGCGGTCAAGAGCCACAGTCTGACCCCACTGATGGGTGGGTAGGGAGGTAGGGGGTAGACGTTAATCTGCAACGATGACTGCACCTAATTTCGATCCAAATCGAATTTCTTGTTCCAGAAGGTCAGACAAGCTCTTAGTCCTCTGTTTACAGTTCTCGACTTGAATCGTACCGTGTGAAACCGACTTTTGCTCGGGAAGAAACTCCGGCAACACGCAATACATCCATTTCTTTTGGAGAAAAAAAAAAACACAATCTCATTAATCTCACTGATCCCTATCTTCCGTTCCTTCACTGCTGTTTCTTCGGAGCTTTTCTAGTTGCCAGGATGTTAAGATTGATTCATGGCGGACACTTGGAGAGCTGGGGACGGGGTAGGGGTGAGGAGCGGGGAGAGGGAAAGAAAGAGCACGACCAGCATCAGATATGCCATCCGTGGCATGGAATTCAATTCTCCCTAGAAACTGCCGCAGCCATCGTTCCGTGCGTTGAGTGCCGACTGACCAGCAATGCACAAACAGAAATGTCTAGGAACAACCGTGACATTCAGCACCTCCAGGCTTCTTGGCCGTGTGATTTGCAAGGCGATCTAAACCGCCATGATGGATAAGCACGTGCGATTCGCACGCCGTCGACCTGTCCGTGGTGGCTATTTACAACTTCTCGCTCATCCTCTGTGGCAAACGACCAAGGGCGTCAACTTTTCAAGGTGTCAAGCACACCACTTACTCCACAAACACAGGAAGTATTGCAAGACATCCTGGCTAAATCCTAGAACCAGGATGATGTCACATCAGTGCAAACTGGAAAACGATGGTTTATATTTGTTTTGTAATAAATTTGTTATGGGCGTAGCGAAAGCAAACGTTTCCTCTCACTTCTACAAGATGACGATTTACCATCCTTGCTCTGTCAATAACTATATTTCAACAGCATAAAAGAAACGTCTTCTGCATAATTCTTAAAATTACAAAGCATAACCATGACAGCTTAAAAGTTATTTTATAAGAATATACTCTGGCGATCCCTTTAAAAGAAATAAGGTGTTATTTCAATGTTTGTTCTGCTTTTCAGCTTTCAAAAATACTCATGTGAGAAATTACATTTTCATTAGATGAATCAATTGCATTTCATTGCGCTGGATCTGTGGCCAAAAACAAATATTTGCTCCTGCATGCACACATGAACAAACACAACCACCCCTCGCCTGTTTTTCAAGACTTGAAACAGGAAAATACAAAAACAAGTTTATTAAAACAGCACAAGCTAGATGCAGCTCAAGATAATGCCTTGCAACTACAACTGTTTATATATCTGGCTCAAAATGATTGTTATCAAACAGAAAAGCAGCAAGTACTTTATGAAATTTACAGAAATGTGTGTGTGGGGTGGGGTGAGGAAATAAACTCCACATCAAAGAGACTAAAAACTGACATTATAAGAAGACTACTCAAAGCTTGTGAGTATTAATTTGAATCGCTAAAACACTGCGACAGCCCTATGGTCCTCAAGGAGTAACAAGGAATAAACTATACTGAAACACTGCATTCAAAATGCCACAGGCATGATAAGCCAACTAAAACACTCATAAAAACATGCTACACCTCTCTGAAAATCTTGTTTACTCACTTATATGCACACACTCTCTCTCTCTCACTCAGACGCATGCATGCAAGCGTGGATATACACAAAGAGCGCTCCAGCTTGAAAAGCAAAAAGACGGTGAAGGATCTGAAATGAGAAATCTGCAAAAATGTCTGTTGAGATTTTGGCCTCTATGGAATTGAATGTAATGATCTTTCTGTATCCTTGAAAACAACCACTCATCAGTGCCCACTGTCAGCTATTTTAACATGCACAGCAGCATTTGCATCACAAGATGGGACTCAATGTTCTTTCTCATGAGCAAAGGGGAGTGTGTGAGGTGTGTGTATTCATAAAATTCTAAGAAAATGCATGAAGTCATAAACAACCACACCCACAAGGGAAAGCACATGTAAGTAATTGAGAACATTATGGGCATTTGTTGTTTTCATTTCATAAATACTGCTTGGCTTGATGACAACAGAGAAAAACTTTAAAAAGAAAATGAGGCAGATAAGTCTGTACTCACTGTGACATGCTGAACCTCTAATTAATGTATGTCTCCAGCACAGAAGTTGGTAAAAGGTAGGAGGCCCAGGTAACCCAAAACTGTGGCAGAAAATACACTCACTGACTGCATTTCAAACACATCATCTAAGCAGTAGCCTCATGAGTTGTGTAGTACATGATAGATTTTAATTCCTTTCAAAGGCATCACCGGATTGGTTAAAATTTACAACTTTGAAGCTAACCTTAAAATGCCAGGCAACTTTTAATTATGCATATTCAGGAGTAAGACAAACACACCTTAAGTTGCACATGTAATCCATGAGACTGTCAAATTAAAGTTCTCTCCTATATAATATAGAATATGGTTGAAAATTATCCACTTCCATGTCTCATCATATTTGCATGGTTGGTGTAAACTTCATTTTGAAGTACGATTTAAAATGGTAAACAATTTCACAATGGACAAAATTGTAAAGGTGATATACTCCTTCACGAAAGCTATTCTGACTCAGGATTTTATTGCAAGCTTTGTGTAAACATCAGCTTGTCACCCATGTGAACTTTCTGCCATGGTGGAGAAACTGTTTCTGTATATCCCAGACATCAGCCGGCTAACAGCATTGCTTCCACACACCCCACAACCACCACCACCACCAACAACAAACTCCAGCCCTAAGCATAAAGCCATGAGGTGTTTCCTTTCAAGGGAATGAATGGATCTAAATTCTCAATAAATATTGTAAACATGTAACAACAAACTACCAAGATCTCTGCCATGACAAACAGAATGCTGTGAAGATGAATACATTCATATAAATGTCTAATGCTAGTAGTTAGCAATCAAATAATAAATTTTCTAAAGAACAATAATGAAATATTTAACTGTGTTGTTACAAGCTAGTGCTGAGAAAGGACATGGGTTATAATTTCATTTCCACTAATAAAGTCTCATCAACATAACGGTAATAACATACATTTACCTGTCCAAAGTAAGTGTATCATTCCCTGGATACACACATACACACACACCTCCATGCATGCGCATGGAGCTCTAAAGGTATTATAACAGGTTTCCCATTATATAGAAACATGAGTCAAATTTACTCTAAAACTCTGGTTTTTCACTTTACTGTAGTTACTATAAATCCTGAAACATCAAGAAAATTTACCGAAAAAGTCTTTAGTCCTAAATTATTGGGTGTTAGGGATCTGAAATTGCAAATGAGAAAACTCGGTGGTCTCACTGTGCAAGATGCTTTGTAATAATCCAGAAATAAAAGGTGATTTTCATCATTGCTTGTTATTAAACATAAAACGCATACTGCTATATTAGTATATGCGTGAAAAAGAAACATCAAGGATAAATGTTGCAGTAAATTATAGTATAATATTAAGAAATGTCACAAAAACTATATAACTGAATCACTCAAGATTTGGAGACATTACTTGTTCATGTTTAGTGTTTATAGCTACAGGGTGGAGTAGGGGCAGATAATTGTAGTGTTTAGGTTTAGGATTTAGTTTTAGGGTAAAGTTTAGGGTTACATTTAGGGTATCAACTCAACGAAGCAGACAAAGTGATGTCATGCATCCTGCTCCACCCTTTAAGGGCCAGTAGCAGTAAAGCTATAATGCATTTTGCACAATTTTAAGGGTCTGAAAACTACCAATAATTTTAACTGGGAGTGTGAAAACCCTAGAGTATTGCATGGATGGGAAACTCTGGTTATGACAGAATCAAACAGAAGTAAAATAAATGTCAAATCTGCTGCTGCTCTTGAAGACTATTAAATCAGTAACAGTCTGCATGGTATTTCATTTTTTGTATCGTATTCTTATCCAGAAAGAAAATATCATATCTCACTCCCTTTAAAAACGAGGGTTTGCTATTATTATCAATTTTTGAAACAATCTTGCTTTATATGACCCCTATGTAAAACAAAAACAAAAACATGAGAAAAAGTCATTACTGGTCCCTGGATACTTAGCATTCTGCTGGCCTGAAGTGATTTCTGTGTATCATTGGAACTTTAATCATTATAAAATTATATAGGCTTTATAGGAAAGGATGTTATCACTTAGGTGAAATAACCAGAAGGAGAGAATAGCATAACGTTGTCTCGACAATTGTTCAATTGTTGAAAATTCTTCTGATTTAGGCTTCAACCTCGAAAACATAATCCATTCGCCTCATGATCGTGAATGAACGATTTCGACACATCGTCTGCTCATGGCTGTGTTCGTGGTCTGCTGCTTCGGTAGTCATACATAAAGCAAGTATGCACATAAAAAGAACAAAGAGATGCTCCAAACATACAGTGTTCTCGCTAAGCAGCTTTTTTTTTATTCGACAAGCTGTACTTCAGTACTGTCCCGTGTCCAGACAAATGACATGATTACCAACGTCGAGACAACGAAGTAAGAGACGAGCTCGAGTGAAGGTGCGGTTCTGCTTTTATTTATTTTGAATTGCTTAATAAATCTAAGTGTCATTTTCAAGGATAAAGTTTGCTGATTATACTAAAATTTATACAGAGCAAACATGCATGCTTGTAGACCTACCTGAAAACTTATAGATCTGAACAAAACTTAGCAGGCTTTGTCGAAGATCGATAAATGTCAACAGGCAACAGGTTTCGCGGGACAAGCGAACACAGTTTTTTACTCTCAAAAATTAAAAGAATCATTTTTTAAGAGGAAGATTATTTGAGATTCTTCTATAGTATCAGTATAGCTAACAAAATAAATTTAAATGAGATACTTGTAAGAATATTTAGTTAAGTTCAAGTTTAATAAGCATTTAAAGAATTATTTTCTGGAGGTTTAGCTTTCCTATTTAACACACTAACTCCTCCCCTACCGTCATCAACATTGATCAAATTACTACGAACAAACACAGAACACAAGCACTATGAGTTTGTTTAAGAAGTAAATGGTAATAGAGAGCTAGTCAGCTCATTGTGATATAAGTTTATCTTAAATTTAACTAACAAATTGGGTTTGGTATGGGAATAAGTGCTTATTGTGTCCCCATTGAGCACGACATGGGAGATAATTCTTTGTCTCGCACATGTACTTCCGGTACATATTCGCATGGTTGGTGTAAACTTCAGTTTGAAACTGAGATATGTCGACGGCTCCAATCGCAGAAAGAAATCAAGGTCAGATTTGGACTTTGCAAGGATTTTGTAATACTTTTAAATGCTTCCAATAATTTATCTAAACGATGCAGCATACAAAGAAATACTAGATGGGATTATTCTGCGCTGTTTTCCATGCCGACTTATTTGAGTTTGCTTTTGGCCTTTTTTGCATCTATATTAAAAAACAGTAATACACTATTCACCAATTACTATGACAGGCACATTGTGAGATTTTTCTTCTTTCCTTCAGATGAAAGATAGCTGTTTTGTTAACCTGTTTTATGTCCACAGTACTAAGAAATTAGTTGACTTGCAAGACATAAATAACAGAATAGTGAAGTTGTTAAACAAGATAAAGTTGACTTTGCTAAAATGTGAAGTGTTTAGCATGACAGGTATGGTTTTTTTTGCGCATTTACGTGACAGTAAGAGAAGAGAAGGGGAGGGGACAGACGAGGAGAGAGGGTGCATGCTTGAAAGAATGTAGAAGACTAAAATAGTTAACTATTGGGCACAGGTGCGTTGCTCTTCTCACATACAAAGCATCACAGTAAAAGGATCAGTTAATAGATATATCTAATTCAGTTATACCGACAGAGTTTCTTTTTATTTTTATAGATGCAACAGTATATGTTGGTGGCCTTGATGAAAAGGTCACAGAGTCCACTCTGTGGGAGCTGTTCTTACAAGCAGGCCCAGTGGGTATGTACATGTGCATCAATAAATCAAGTTTTAAAAGTCTGTTGGAAATATTATTTTGATAATTTATATTTCATTTATCATCCCTATATCATTTATTTGACATTTTGTCTTTTTTTTTTGGCATGGGGCAGGGTTTATTTAGTGCATATTTAGACAATCATACTTATGAGACATGGTGGTATCCCTATATATGCTAAGATACTTTTTACATATTTTGTTTTATTTTCAGTGAATGTGCACATGCCCAAAGATCGTGTGACCCAAGCACACCAAGGCTACGGTTTTGTGGAGTTTCTGGGTGAGGAGGATGCAGACTATGCAATCAAAATCATGAACATGATCAAGCTGTATGGAAAACCCATTAGAGTTAACAAGGTTTGTGTGTCCTTGCACAGTGATTTTTTTTTTTTTTGCCAGTTATGTTTCACTCAGCATTCAGTGCTAGTTTTTGGTCTACACTCTGTTTAGCTCTCCGCCATTTCCAATGCATAGTTTGCATATCTGCACTGCAACCACATGCAACAGAGAAATTTGTTTACAAGCATCACTGTTCCCTTAAAAAAAAAAAAAAGAAGTGATAGCAGACCTTTCTTAAATCATTTACTTTGTGCCCAGAAATAATCAGGAGGGAACTGACTGTGACATTAACATCTCATAGCAGTCTGATGAGTCTGTGGTATTAAAAAACATGCATTCACTGGGAAGGGTGTAGCTGAGATGCTTTTCTGTATATTATATGGAAAAACCTTAAAAATATAGAAAAAAGAATGCATGAAAATATGCCAGAAATTACTTGATACTTAGTTGCCTCTTTATGCTATAAGCATTAATAATGTCACCCTAAGAAATTCTTTGCATTCATGTTTTTGTTCCTTGCAGAAACCATTTAAATTTAAACTGATTTGTTCTTTTTTTCCCTAGGCATCGGCTCACCAGAAAAACCTTGACATTGGGGCCAACATTTTCATTGGTAACCTTGATCCTGAAGTGGATGAAAAGCTCTTATATGATACATTCAGTGCTTTTGGTGTTATATTACAAACCCCCAAGGTATGTAACGAGCCAATAAGGAACCCAGGCTGATTTTCTTAAATTTTGCTTATAGTTGTACATCCATCTTTATTCCACAAAGTTAATTTAGTTTGAGCTTTTTACATTTTATTTTTGTTAAGCAGAAATATAGAAGCTGCATGATTGTTTCTCGTCAAATATTACAGTTCCATAAATTTTTCAAAAGACATTAAAATTTTAATTTGTTTTAATCAGCTAAGTAATTTAAGCTCTTAAAAACTGTATGATAGCCCATTTCTTTGTCAGTTTTGCTTTCACTTAGTCATGCTTACATATTTCGCCATTGTTTTGATTGATTGAAGATTTATAGGGGAACTAACTCCAGCTAATTTAAATAGCAATTGCTCAGGACACGTGTCCCATGTTATTATCATTGAAACTGTGATTTCTGCTAAAAGTTGCAAAAGAGCACAAACCTCCAGTCACAAGATCTTATTTTTTATAAACACATGAATTCTGCTAAAAGTTAGTGAAGCACATCTGACTGGTGTGGACTGGTTAAAAGAAAAAACGGACAACAACAAACAGGGGCTAGTTATTTTGATGATGTTGCCTCAGGCACGTCGATCTCCTCTTATCTTGAAGCAACTCCACCATAACCGTATTGTCCAAGGTGATACCATGTGGTCCGAACACCTAGTGTCAAACCAACCCAGGCACAGGCCAGTTGAATGCCCAAGCAGCAACACCTGTTTTATATGAACCAAATGTCTGCGTATACGTGTAATACAAACTGCCAAACCAAAAAATAAATGATAGCAGTAACCTTCTTTGAAAAAAGAGAGAAGAGAAAATTGTTGGTATGCACCATAGAAAATCAGTTTATGTTCCATAGTGAGATTTGTTTTCTGAATGTGTATTGCAATATTGTAACTTGTTCAGATTTATGGTTGGTAATATTTGGCATTAATAGCTACTTGTTCATTGGTGATAGATTTGTCTTTTGGGCCTGGATCAATTTAGATGTTAGCATGACATAGTCTTACATGAGGTGATATGGTCATGGTGGGGTTGATTAAACTCAGGCTTGTGGTTGATACGACTGGGATGATATGGTTTGTGTTCAAAATGACCAGCGATCGAATGAACAAGCATTCTTTTGCAAAATGCACTTTATTTTACGCTGTTTCTGCAAAAAGTTGTAATAGAGGACAAAAGGTCCTCCAGAGGCAGTTTATTTTAACATGTACTTATTTTTTTCAACACAGTTTTTTCAAGGAATTTGTAATAGAGTACAAACTGTCAGTTGTAAGTTGTGTTAAAGCAGTGGTTGTAATAGAGATGATGTTTATACAATGAAATATGGCCATAAAAGTTTTTATGTCATTTCTTAGAGAATGGTCATGCAGTATGAAAAGTCTTAATGAGGAGGGTTTATTGTAGTCAAGTAAAATAGTAGAAGACACTCTAAATGAGAATCTTGAGCATCTTGCCACACAAGACACTTCATCCTATGTAAAGAGAAACTGCACCTTTAATCAGAATTGTGCTTTACATGCAGGCCTGTCCAGATAAAATATTAAATAGCTGTTAAACCTTTGCTTTGAGGATCAGCTAAATATTTTGTCATATGGCCTTTGCCTTTAAGCTTGAAATTTGGGACCATTTTGGGGCGCCATCACAACATTTGATCATATTTAGTCTCGCCATACAGAAGTCTTCTGTAATACTGAGCATGGCTAGCTGCAGATCCTTTGTAGTTTTGTAAGCTGAAGCTTCAGGTCTAGTCACTTAAAGAAACATCTGCCAGCCAGTCCCACATTATGTTGTTTGTATTATTTCTAAAGAAATGCTGTAAAGGCTTGGATGCAGCTCTTATATATACTTTAATCTGACCACATTGTTGTCTTCCACAGATTATGCGTGACCCAGACACAGGTAACTCCAAAGGCTATGCTTTTATCAACTTTGCAAGCTTTGAGGCTTCAGATGCTGCTCTGGAGGCCATGAATGGCCAGTACTTATGCAACCGCCCCATCACCATATCATATGCTTTCAAAAAAGACACAAAGGGCGAGAGACATGGCTCTGCTGCAGGTATGCAAAGTTTATTGATGACTAGAAATAGCCTTGATGAGGTGGCTAGTGACAAGGAGTCTTACTGTTTGCTGCACTCTGGTTAGTGTGTGAAGGTTCATATGCTGTTGCTCACTTTGCAAGTTCAGGGAAATGTTAAGCATACTATTCTGATACTTCTATCTAAATTGAAGCAAAAGCCATGTGCCATTTCCATGACCGACATAGAAATTCACTATAAAGTATTGGAATCTTTGCTTGCTGAGCAAGAAGGGGTAGAGGAAAGATTGGAAACAGCATTTTTTTGTGGGGGTTGTTTGTTGTTGTTGTTTTTTTTTTTTTTGCTTTGTTGATGGGGGAACTGCTTAGTGCGAATAGCCAGATGTGAAAGTGATTGACATTTTTGTTTTTGTTTTAATTTTCAGAACGACTTCTGGCTGCTCAGAATCCCCTGTCACTGACAGACCGTCCTCACCAGCTTTTTGCAGATGCTCCACCACCTCCTATGCAGCCTCCTGGGCCTCCCTCTCAATCAGTTCTTGTCCCACCACCCCCTCCTCCAATGAGCATGGGAATGCCAGGAGGTATGCCACCATTGCAAGGTATGAACTTGTCTTCTGCTACGTTTTTGTTGTTTCTTTCCCTTCCTTCCACCTTTCCTCTGATGTGAACTAAAAGGCAAATAGTTTACCAGAGTTCATAAATGTTATTAGCTTTTGGTTTGAGCTCACTTGAATCATAAGAATGATATTGAGCTGGTAATTATGTAATCCACAAAATTATCTTGTTTACCAAAAAAAAAAATTTAAATAGATCTGTAGATCGGCCAAACAAACTTATAAAATGCATGAAACTCGCTTACTTCAGTCCATCCTAATATTACCTAAAACTAAATAAAAGTCTAGAATAGGAGTTGGCAGGCTCCAAGACAGCAAGAGCAAGTGATAACAATAGGAAAAGAGGACACCAGGAACAGTAAATAACGCCTGTGGCATCATGGACCAGCGACCCTCTCACATCCTTCACTCCCCATATTCCCATTCTCTTACAGTGTGAAATTGCCCTAGGTAGAAGCACGTTACCCTACCAAATCAACAACAGATTGGCACACTTTCGAACTGCAAGCCCTCATCTTTTTTATGTAGAAAGAGGGCTGTGTCAGGATTAATTTGCTGTTAAAGTCACTTTGTGTCTGGGTTTGGAAATGCTTCAGCTAGCATAATTATTGATTTTTTTTTTCCCCCCATGTTTCATGTGCATAATAATTGAGTAACAATAGAATAGCTCGTCACACACATTTACGTCACATGTGCACAGTTTTGACCTATTCCTGTGGATGCTGATTTTTGAGGAACAGAAAGGGTTAGCTGCTCCATTATTTGGTGAGCTATGTGTGTCTTGTGAACTTAAAGCCAGTCATTTGAAAACTGAATTGGCGCTTGAGTCTTGAAGTTAATGACTTTTTTTTTTCCTTTTGCTTACCAGGAGGAATGCCAACAGGTGCCGGTGGGATTCCTCCTCCACCAGTTCCTCCAGCTCCTTCCAACATGCCTCCTCCTCCAATGCCTCCATCAGGTGGCTTTGGAATGCCGCCAGGAATGCGTCCTTCACATCCTGGTAGGATATTTGACTCAAAAGAAGCATACCTGGATGTGAAAACTTCATGGATAGAATCTAGCTTTTTTTCGTTACAGTTTATTATTTCTGGATTTTTCTTTTGTAATCCTTGTATCATCTTCTCGATACTTTTGAGAATGAACATCATACACAATTCTGTTTTTGGCTTTGCAGGTTTTGGCAATCAATACCCTCCTCCACCACCTATGTCTATGCAAGGCCAGGGACCTAACAGCTCAGGAAACCAAGGTAACATTATCTCTCTTAGGATGCAGCTGGATTATTTGTCTTAAAGGCTGAAAATATAGCTAATGGGGGCTAAAAGATATTTCAGTGTTATTTTAGTAACATCAACTGGAAGACTGTTTATAACAAAAAATTATTGCTAAATCTGTCTTTCTTTCTTGTGTCTTATGGTCATGCAGGAAGATCTGTTGTCATTAGTGAATGTAATGTGTGGCCTTTCATAGTTTATCTTATTTTCGGTAATTTTTCTTTGATTTTATTGTTTGTGCTTTCTGCTGTCTTGTCACTCAAATGATCATTTATCTTTCGTACCTCTTCTTTTTTGACTGCAAAAAAAAAAAAGAGTGAATAATTTTTTGCCATGCAGTTCATTAGCCCATATCAATTCCAAGTTATGCTAGTTGAAATTTGGAGAAGTGGCTAGAGCACTGTTGTCTGAACCCAAAGCCATTCCAGTTTGAAACCTAAGTGGTACAGCAGGCTTCTAATCAGCAAAGCTGTTGGGAATGGGTACAAGACTCTGCAGAGGGTTGAGGTAATCAGGGAGAGATAGACATCACCCTCCTATAAAACTAGCCCCAAAAAGTGTGGTCTCTATCACAATTCACCAAAGACCAGAAAGCTATGGGACTGCCTATTTTTTCATTTCAATTTAAAACATGTTGAGATACTAATCGCTACTTATGCAGATATTAAGTATATTAGCATGAATCTCTGACATTTTTCTGCACAGGTCAACAGAACCAAATGGTACAGCAGGGAGGCATGGGACCAGGCAATTATATGGGGATGGGAGGCCCCCCACCTCCACCACCAGGCATGCGGCCTCCACCAGGATGGAGAGGTCCCCTCCTCCTCGAGGACCTATGGACTTCCAAGGTTGGCCCACATTGTATTCCTGGTTACATTTGTTACTGAATCACTTAGGGTTTTCTTTCCTAACCTTTGAATGTCTCACTACCTTTTCTTGTGTTGATATGTGATTGGTTGCTGGCACGCTGAAAAACAAATTCTAGTTACATGTTCGTTTTGTATATAACTGTTGTGAGTTTACTCCCTACCCTTCGAAAGCACACAATACTTTTGATGCTAGATGTCAAATATATGAGATAAAAAAATTCAGTATTACATTAATCTGCCTTTGTTGTAAAATTTATGAAACGGCTGCTTCACATCTTTTATCTCCAATGAGCATTTTGGATGCATGTGAGTGGAAGCACCTGTTAAATGTTGGCTTTTCATTTCATTTTAAATTTAGAAATTTTTGGAACTGGTTATATAACCTTGCTTGTGTTATATGATTTTGTGTAGGACGCAACATGCCCCCAGGAATGCGAGGTATGCCACCAGTTCCACCACCAGGAATGCGTGGACCAATGCCTCCACCACCAGGCATGAGACCATTTCCACCTGGCATGAGGCCTCCAGGTCCAGGAGGTCCGACGGGAGCACCAGGTAGTCAAGGGGGACCTGGAGGACCAGGTGGCCCTCCTCCTCCACCAAGATTTTGATGAAGCTTTGTTTCATATGGGAGAGAGAAAGTGCAAGTGAGAGAAAAGTGCTACAAACTGCAAGGAGGTCATTAATGAGACCACATATCTGACCACGTATAATTTCCATATTATACATTTCTGTCAAAGGAACTGTTGCCATCTTCACTAAAATGTGTGCAGAAATATTTTTTGAAGGCACATTAGCAGCTGTAAGATTTTCCTGAGCTGGCTAATGTGAAATTTCTTCCTTTGTTTTGGCACTAGTTAATTGTGTCAAAGACAGGTATTGATTCCTCATAGTGCACCAGTGACCATCACATCCTTTAACTTTGAGGTTGGGTAAAAGAGACTTTGAAGAAATGTGCATGAGCTGTAGTACTGCTGAATGGGGTGTATGTGCATTGGCTGTGTGTGCACCTGCTCTTGTGATTTGTTAGATTTATTCGTTATTACATATTACTACACTTGATCTGTCAGAGTTTGTTAAAGATTTTTCTGTAAAATCATTCAGTAACAGAAAATTGTGTTAAGCATAGGAGGAACTTTAAAGAGTATGGTCCTTCGTTGATAACTTTTAAGTTAAAGTAAATTTGTCATTGAAGGCAGCATTTTAAAATTCTTATATTTTAAATGTAGGCTTCCTTAAATATAAGCTCAATATGTTAAAATTCATCAAAGGTCCTTACATATTTTTTCACTTCCTTACTACATCTTAAAGGGCGGTCTGGTGGCGTAATATAGTCTTGGTTCCTGGCTTCGGCTTAAAACCCACCTTCTCTTAGCAAGTTTGAAAAAAATTGTACACTTTGGTACACAAAAACATCTTTTATAACATATTGAAATAAATGCGTAATTATCACACATTGGTTTTTTTTCCCCCCTTCTTTTTGTATCTTTTTTTTCATTCCAAATGCTGGATTATTTGCATGACATAGTACATGTTTGTTTTCCACAGGAGGACAGAGAGGGAGACAAAAGTTAACATTCATTGTGTAAATTCTTTAAGGTGCAAACTTAAATTCATTGCAATAATACTTTTAAAGAACAAGCTTCAACCTTGGTATTGTGTTTCTGTTTGAGCATTTAATTTCAGCATACTGGCTGTATAGTACCTTCTTCAGCCAGCCACTCACATATTCTTCTTAGAAAGATAACTTTTACATTTTCTGAAACGTGCTGGCTGTTTGTTAACAGCTGGTATGTGTAATCAGAATAATAATTAGAGACCTTAGATAGTCCTGTTTCCCAAAGCCAGGCTTGCAGCATTTTACAAAACCTAACTACGTTTTCCAAAATTTTCATGCAGCAACCCCTGTCCTCTGCTATAAGCACATGTCCAGTATATACACAATGTCAATGGTGTGGTGAGTGCCAAAGGCTCCATAGATCACAATCTCCACAATGTGCACCCAATGCTCCTTGCATTCTTTCAGTTTAAGCTGTCGCTGTACGCATGTCAGTTGACATGATCCACCTGACATTGTGGCTTTTGTTGAGGGAGGAGCATATGGTCCAAGTGAACATGACACAACTGTCTAAATCAAGATCTGGTCTTCAGTGCAACACTAATGCAAGGGACAAGTTGATTTGGTTTACAGGCAAAAAACAGAATAGCTAAGCAAATTAGACTGCTGATAAGCAAAGTGCAGGCTTACTACAACCAAGGATCTATAAATCTCTGCTGAATGCCACATACATAAAAAAATCAGATCTAAGATCAGTAGAGTTGTGTGCTGATCATCAGTGTACAGTGCCAGTGTCCTGTTGGTATTTACCTGGTATAAGTGATCACATCAAGAAATTCATCAATATGGACAATGATGGTAAATCTTATCTGCAATCTAAACGGTAAATAGATCCACAAATGCAATGCTGAAAGGAGTTGGACTACAATTGGTTAGGATGAGGGACATAACTCAATCAAACAAAAAAATATATAAATGTACATAATATAACTATTGCCATGAGGGAAGTTCATCTCTTATCTGGCGTTCACTAAAAATATGATATTTGGTACGTGTATTTTAAAAAAAGGGGGAGGCAGATAGTGATTAGAGAACTGGTTTCAGAACTAAGAGGACGCTGGTTCAATACCTGCAAACAGCACAGTAAACTTCCCCCAGTCAACCCATCTGGCGGGAATGGCACTGCCCTCACGTGAAGCTGGTAAAAGTGAAGCCTCTAACACCTTATCCCCCCACACACACACCAATGACCTGAAAAGGTTAGGGGATGGGGATGACCTTTAAATAAAAAGGAAATTAGTCATATCTCATGTTTGTGGAACTGTGAACGGTGATGTAAACTTACATATGCACTCATGTCAATTTAATGAATTTTGAACAACAAAGGGGAAAAATGGCTTTTAATTATGCTTAAGATTTTCAATACATTCGTACAAAACATTACATGATTTTATGACATAATTTAGGCATCTACTTCCAATATATTTCTCCAAGAAGCAAGAGTTTATCATCAGTTTTGTCAGAACATTGAAAATGCGATTATTAGATTTTTACATATATATATATACACACGCAACATCTAATTATATAATGTAATTTATGTTTGACTAAAACGTATGTTAAGCTGGAATGAACAATCTATTTGTAAAACAAGCAGTACACTCCTTCAAAATGACCTTTCTGAGCATAATGGTAAGTCATGCACAATCACCAACTGCCTTGAAAAATATCTCTGAAAACATAAGCTTACGAAATCTGAGCATACGAAATTTTTACTGGAACTGTTTAACTGTCACCTCTCATGCCATAAAGAAAACAATACAAATGCATGCACAAACCAGCAATGTGTGCAGTCATCGTTAAATGGATTACCACAACCTCATTCCATTCTTGCCATTCATGCACTCAAAACAAAGCACCATTTGGTACAGGTGGATTATTCTTGGTTACACTCATGAAAGCCTGAGACTTGAATGCAAATTTGTCATATCTATTGCAACTAGTTGATTGATTTTGAACAGCCTGTGACTTATGGGATTTGGGTGAAGCTGCTTCTATGACCTCTTTAAAAAACGCATAGGCAGGGGTAGAACCCATCAAATAGTCATTTTTCTTCATCAGAGCTAGTGATAATACTGGGAATGACAATCTTTCCGAACCATCTTTCTTGAGTAAAACGTGCAAATAAATATTTTCTCTACAATATTTTTTCAATCTTCAGCAACTGAAAAAAATGATAAAACACTCACAGGTAAAAATATTCTAAACTTATTACACGAAATAAAGATATTTTAAAAGATGCCTTATTACACACTTTACATGCATCAGAAATCCTATCGCAGAGAAGCAGTCAATTACATTTTTTTTTTTAGTTTGAGTTTGGTCTCCTTAACCATAAAAAAAACAGCATTATGCAGAGCACATGATAACTAGATGACTTACAGATTTAAAGATCTTGCATCAAGCAAAGCCACTTGCACTTCTAATATCAAAGTTAATTTATGAGAGGGAAAAAGTATAGATAATAGTATTCATCCTTATGCCACTTCAGCAGATTCCAGGCAATAAGTTTTTGGAGAGGTGTGGCTAAAAGCGCAATGAAAACAGTGTATGTAAAAGGAAAAAGAGTTGCCATCAGCCAAGAAACAAATTTCAAATTTACATGTATACAACAGACCAGGAGTACCCAACCTATGGTGGTGCCTCATCAAGCCCTCTCATTTTAAGCAAACAACACAATTTCATTTTTAACATCATGATTCTGGCAAAACCGCCATGTTTTGGCCTGCAAGATTTTATATCATGTCCAGTGTGGCCCTTGAGCGAGAAAAGTTTGGGCACCACTGCAACAGACAATTAATATCGTCCACACAACAGCAAATAATTCCATTGAATTTGTTGTCATTGACTCCTTTCAGTTTTATGAAATAGGGAAAAGCAAAAAAATCATTCTCTGTGAGGTGCCAAAAAACTGAATTGTACAGAGTTAACTTGGCTTTGGTGGATAATCATGCTACTTTGAGTCTGTTAAGCTCCCCTATGGGTAAGAAAACTGACCTGCCATAGTAATCACAATGTAAAGTTGTATCTGATGTAGCTTTTGTTACAAGCTGATATTGTGCATTCACATTATTATGCACATACACATTTTGTTCCTGGTATACCATGCATAAACATCGGTAGATGGATTTCAAAAGGTGTTTTCAAAGTGGCTTTTTACCTTTCTACATCTGTTTGCATGCTTCCTCCAACTCTCTTTGGACAGAATCTGTCAAAAACAAAAAAATACTTTATCGGGACACATCCGGTTAATAAAACTGTAGATAGGGATGAACAAAATTACATCATAATTCTTAATGTTTCTCTCTTTGCAAAATGTTTCAAACAAATTTACAGGAGGTGTGTAGCAGGAAACCTGAAGAAATGTTCTGTTTATCAGAGGCAAAGCTAATGAAAGTATGTGACAAGTCACTTGCAGGCCATCCATCTCATGTTTTGACAAAACAATTTTGCATGTACATTAAAGATTATAATCACAATACTTGGTGATTACAACACAGTTCTGAAAAAAAAAAATTATGTACCTGATCGTTTTGCCAAGCGTCGTTCAATGGGAGCATCACACAGTGGACACTCAGTTATTAGGAGACAACATGAGCGACACAATGTTTTGTGCCCACATGGCATTAAAGTAATGTCTGCTGGACGCATGCACCGACCACAGGGCAGGTTCAAACCTTGCAAAAGGAAATTGAGGCCAGGGGAGGCTCTCTGTGCCGCTGTTCCACCACTGCCACCTCCTCTCTGCTTGATGACATTTGGACTGTTTCCATAAAAATACTAATAGCTATGAGCACTGATGTTGGGTGCTTTGACATGTTTTCATGCTTTTAAATGGATTTATCTTTTCAATACAGTACTTTGGCAAGGATAATGACAGGGGTTGCTATGAAAGACTTTCAAGCAAACACTTTTTTTTCTAAATAATGATGAAAAACTTCAGAAAATGATTGATGAATAATATATCTCGTTTTTATCTCAATATTTCTCTTTTAACGAGGTAAGGTGCGACCCTAAGCTCCTCGAAGAGTAACAAGGACTAAACTAAACTAAACAGGGGTTAAGGGTACTTATAGTAGTTCAGTTGTTATAATTCATATGATTCATTATGTTATGATAGCATATTAAATCTGTACTTCTGTGTGCAAAATAATAAAAAGCTGTTCCTTTTCCTTACTTTTCTACAATAAACTGCTTCACAGTCTGACGGAGTACTTCATGTGGACAACACTGAAGTGGCATGGCACCCTTTTTGTTGGTAATGTCAACGTAGGCTCCCTTTGTCAGCAACACGCAGGCAATGCGAGCACGCTGCTTTATGTTTTCTCTGCCAGCTAGACTCTACAAGGAAAATAGTATGAAGCTTTTTAATCTGACTAGAAGTACTGCCACAAATTGAATGTACATTTAAAAAAATTAAATACTTGTTAAATTGTATGTGTTCACATATATGTGTGTAGGCAAATGCATGTTCTAGATTTTTTTTAAGCGGGTGTTGAGGGGTGTACAAGTATGAGACTTTGTCAACTCCCCTTGACTTGACAAGGTGAATTAAGCTGAATTACAGTCAGAACTATGCATATTTCACTATAATATATTTTAGTTACATGGTCTACTACTTAAAATTCCTGTGGAATAACTTAAAAAAGTCGCTAGATCTACATCATTAAAAAACTATGAAACCCATATAGCATCCTGCCACATGCTGTACTTCAAATTATGTTAAACAAAGGTGAAGAATGAATTCTGCCTCACTAAATTTGAAAAAAGTCACACCTCAGGATTTTGAACCCGTACACCAAGAGTAATGTGAAGAGCAGTGTCACCATCTTCATCCTGAAGGTTGACATTTGCACCTGTGGCACATACAGGACAAAAGACAGAAGATATGAACCAAAGAAGTGTGATGCAGTTTTCAGCGTTAAGAAATGACTGTCAGTGACTCAAATTGGCTAAGTTGTCTTAATTTGGTGAAAAGTCTACAGCTGCACAGCATAATGGCCTTCCTTGATGGAATACATGGTGTTTTCAGAGCTATCATGGCTGTGTTCTGTCTTAAATAACGATAGTGTTGTCATGAATCACTCTGAAGCAAGAGTGGGCATACACAACTATAGGCTAACTGTAATGATATTAACCTGATTCCAGAAGTGCCTCCACAGAACGGTAATGAGCTTTGATGCAGGCGAGATGAAGAGGTGTGAGTCTTTTATCTCCTACAATGTTGACATTAGCCTTGCCCTGCATGCACAAAAAAAAACCACCTAGCATTATCACTGACTCGACACTTTGAAGCAGGGTGACAGTGACAGTTCATGACATAAAAAGGAAACTGATGTTTCTATGAGTGAGAGGGGATTGTATGTGAAGATATAAGCATATACCTCAGTGGTACCCAACCTTTTCTCACCTGAGAGCAGCCCTGGACATGATATAAAATCTTGCTTACCAGAACATGTCGATTTTCCTAGAACCATGACGTTAAAAATGAAATTATGTTGAGCCTGGTTAAAATGACCGGGTTGGATGTAGCCCGCAGGCCGTAGGTTGGGCACCCCTGATATATATACATGCACATCTATGAAAATGTGAGGGGAAAAAATGTATATGTGTGAAGCCAGGGAACTAGGGAAAGGATTATAAGGAACTAAAAGTACCTAAAGCTGATGGCCTTGTAACCACAGAAGATAGAACTGCTATTTATATCCTTTCTGAAAATGTAAATTTACAAAAGTAATACAAAATATTTATCTTAATAAGCACCTAGCTTTCATTTATATGCGATTTAGATATAGAGTTTTTAGATTTATTTGTGAGGAGGTAAACAGCTCTCCAGATGTTTTTTATATTACTTTTGTACTCAACAAAATTACTAAAGTCATTTTTCATCTTGTATCTTTTTCATTGCTGTGACAAAGTTTCTGTTTTCTATATTCAACTTCTTGGCCATTTTTCTTTAGTAAATCTCTTACACTGATTGCTGTTTGAAGTTAAAAATAATTCAACAATGTACAACAAAGCCTTCTTTGAAATGATGCCAAAGTTATGCTTGTGCCCTTGTTGCAGGTTTCAATGAAGTGACTGACGATAATAGCTACACCACTGGCTTCTCATAGAAAGTAAATATGAAAGGATAGTGTGGTAATTTTTCTGCTGTAGGAGATACACGTTAAACATCTTAATAATAATAAAACAATTCCTTTTGAGAAATAACAAAAAACATACTGTTTTGACTAAAAGACGAATACACTCCACATGATCATTGTTGGCAGCGATGTGAAGTGCAGAGAACTTCTCATCCATTTTCTTGTCCACAATCGAGGAATCCCGCTGAAGGATCTTTTCAGTAGCACTGAGCACAAAAATATGTTTTCTGCCATGACAGTCATTTACAGCATCACAGTCATATGGATCAGGTATGGCATTCTGATTGTGCATCAGAACTGTGATGGTTGCAATTGTCATTACTACTGCTGTTATAATAATACATAATAAATGCAAAATTTGTAAAGCGCATACTCACACTCCTAAAGGGTATGCTCTTAACGCTTAAGAACAAGAACAAAACATGGACAGCATATGAGGGACAGGAAAGCAAACAAATAACATATGAGCTATAAGAGAATAAACATGTACTAAACAGAGATTAAAATCAAATACCGGAAAACACAAAAAGGAACCAAATAACAAAGAACAAGAGCTGAGAGTAACATGCTATTGCAAAAGGAATGGTGTGAAAAAGGACTAGTATTATGGGAAAGGTTGTTAGGAGTAATGTTACGGAAGAGGTGCGTTTTCAGTTCATGTTTAAATATCAGTCATGACAGTCATGTACAGCATTACAATCACTGTAATCATGTATTGTGCTCTGCCTGTGCACCACATGTGTGATGGTTATAACCATCATCACTGTCATCATTGTTTCAGAGGGCAGACTATGTGTCTTCACAAACCCTTAATTGTTTACTTAAGAGCTTTCACTGTCAAAGAAACACATGTCAGAAGTCAATCAATAACGGGTGTCAACTTGTCTATTCTTTTCACACAGGCTGCAACAGGGGAAGGAAAATGTTACATGGAGGATCAGCTGATCTGAGAATAATCTTTTCCTTTATGATTTTTTTCTCCTTTGAGCACAGTGTCATTTAGATTAGTGCATTCCAGCTGTATAGATTCCCAAACTGTGCTGTGTCATTTACTCACTTCATTAAGATTTATCCAATAGGGAAAAAATACATCATTCATATCAGGTCATTTTAATTTATCTGTAATAAAATGTTTAAGCACTGTGCATTAATCACATTGTGCATTTTGTTGCAAAGAGGTTATATATAGGTTTATTTATAAACATCTGGTGTGCATAAAACTGGTGCAAACATATAAAATTGTTTTGTAAATGAAAGCATTAAAGAAGTATGAAATAAAATTTCTTTTGCTACTCCACTCACTAGGCGTTTCCCTTTAAGCAGGAATACTGAAGAGCATTAAAGTTGTTCCTGTTTGTGGCCTGTAGGTCAATAGGCTTCACTCTCACCAGCATGTCTATTGCTTCATTACTTTCTTGTTCAATAGCATCAACCAGGGGCGTGTCTCCATATTGGTCCTGAAAGCATTAATCTACCAGCTTTATTGTATCTTTTATACAAGATTTATGACATTTAAAGAGCACTAACCTAGTGTGTTTGCTGCCTATGTAGGATTATTAGTATTTTCCTTAAAAGCAGTGTATTTTCTATCTTAGCAGTCCTCACTTCCCTTGGCTATCTATAAATTTATCCCTCATTCTTGCCAAATTATATGCTTATAGACAATGTTTTAAAAAGAATGCATGCAGTGAAATATCCTAGCATTCATAAAATACCCATAATTTGCATGCATTGTATTTAAAGAAAAAATATATAAGCCGTGTATACCTTGGCATTAACATCTGCCCCTTTGAGCACAAGAGCTTTAATGGCCTCAGGCATGTTGTGATATGCAGCAAGGTGTATGGCATTTCTTTTCTTATTGTTACGCAAGTGTGGATCAGCTCCTTTCTCAAGAAGAAACAATGCCATCTTTTCCTTCTTCCTGTTTTAATGGTAAAGAATACATAATTTTACTGATTAATTTTGTGGAGATAAAATGCACTGAAGAAGACCAGTTTGCATCTTACATTAAAAAATAATAACTATCTGATGCTAACAAAAACAAAGCATTCTTGATCTTCATCATGTACGGTCGCACCAAGGTCTGTATTTTCTTCTTCTTCTTCTTCGTCGTTCACTCAAATGGACACGCCTGCCTCCTGCACAAATGATGCTGTGCGCCGCAGGTCCTCCAGGTTGCCGTGTAGATTCCTCAATACTGGCGTCTCATCACTCCAAATGCGGTGCCTGAGTTCTTCGTGCATGGGGCATTCTTGCAGTAGATGTACTGTTGTCTGACTGCCTGTCTGGCACGGGCACTGGTCTGTCTGGCCGATCCGGAGCTTGGTGTATAGATGGTGGTTGAGACGGTTGTGGCCTGTCCTCAGCCTGAAAATAATGACCTGCTCAGCCCTTGTGAGCAGGTAGTATGGGTCGTTTCGGTTGAAACGTGGGTGCTGCTGCAGCCACTTGTTGTGCTGTTTGGCCTTGATGATGGTTTTGACTTCACTATAGGTGGTGGACCTGTCTTGCTGCTCTTTTGTGGATCCTTCCTTGGCAAGAGTGTCTGCGGCTTCGTTGCCAAAAACTCCACAGTGGGAGGGAATCCACTGTAGTACGACTGTGCAGTCTCCGCATAAGGAGGAAAGAGCAGTGGACAGGTCGTTCAATTTCTTGTCTCTGGCAGTCTGTAAGGCCTGCAGGACAGACAGTGCATCCGTAAAGAAGACGACTTTGTTGGAGGTGTCTGGACTGTTTTCAACGTGGGTGGCACCGGTCTGAATGGCAACTGCTTCAGCCTTGAAGTTGGTGGAGTAGAGTCCGGTTGCGAGGGAAAGACGGTCTTCTCTTCCTCTTGGGTACCGGATGTAGACTCCGGCGCCACCATTCTTCACGGCTTGTTCAGCTGACCCGTCAGTGAACACGTGAGTCCATTGATCTTGTGGGAAGTTGTTGTGGATATACTCCATAGTACAGGACTTCTTCACAGCGTCTTGGGAGTCTTTCTTGCCGACGCCAGGGATGCTGCAGTGAATCAGGGGGAAAGCAGTTTCATTCCATGCTGGGTTTGTCCGGCACAGGGGGATCTCTCTGGGGTCGTGTTCCAAGATATCTTGGTGTTTTCGTTCAAGGATCCTCGCCTGGTGGATGAAACTTCCCCTTTTCAACCTTCCTTCGTCGGCTGAGCCAGTCTGTTTTCTCATGGGTGATTTGGAAGTCTCTTGAACTTGGCTGCTTGGACGAGCATCTTTGTGTCACGTCGGTCCTCAAGTGGTTCCAACCCTGTGATTGTCTCCAGTTCTTGTATGGGCGTAGACCTCATGGCTTCAGTGATGAGTCTGGCTGCTTGGTTCTGAACCTTGCTGACCTTCTCAAAGTTGGATTTTGCTGCTGTGCCCCATGCTGTCATGCCATACTCTAGGACTGGTCTGACCCTTCTGGTGTACAGCTTCTTGAGGATTCTGTCATCCGCGCCCCAGTTCGTGCCAGCCAACTTCTTCATAATTGCAAGTCGCATCTTGGCTCTGGCTTCAACCTTCTTGGTCTGAGGCTTCCAAGTAAGTCTCTTATCGAAGGTTACCCCAAGGTAGGTAGGGTTGTCCTCCAGTGGGAGAATCTGTCCATCGAACTTCAGAGTGGCCTTCTGTTCCCTAGTGGACAGACTAAAGATACTGTAGGTAGTCTTTTTGGGGTTGACTTTGACAAGCCACCTTTTCGTCCAGTCCTGCAGGACATTTAGCGCCTCTTGGAGTCGGTAGTTGGCAGTTGTCAGGTGTTCTTCTGTGCACCAGAGGACCAGGTCATCTGCATAGATGGCTCCTTGGACATTTCGGGGGAGGTCCTTGATGATGTCGTTTATGAAGACAAGGAACAGGGTAGGACTGAGTACTCCCCCTTGAGGAACTCCTTCTCTCAGCGTCTTCTTTCGGAGTTTCAACCTCAGTCCATCTTTCCAGACCTTGTCGAAGGCCTTTTCCATGTCTATCCACACCGTCAGCGTGTGCTTCTTGTCCTGGAAACCATCTTCGATCTTCTGGGCGATGTATGCAACCTGGTCTTCAGTTGAGCGATGTTGTCTGAAGCCTGCTTGTTCTGGTGTAAAGATGTTGTTCTTTTCCAAGTGCCATGATAATCTGGTGTTGATGAGGCGCTCCATTAACTTGCCCACGCAACTGGTGAGGCTTATGGGTCTGTAACTGTCCACCTTCGCTCGGTCTTTGCCTTTCTTGTGGACGGGCACCATGTCTGCCTCTCGCCAGATTTGTGGGACATGGCCGCTGTTCCAGCTGTTGTTGAAGAGGTCGAGGAGTTTGGTCTTGGCTCGTGGGCCCAGGTGTTGCAGCATTTCATTGGTGACCTTATCTGGACCAGGGGATTTCTTCTGACTTAGGGTCTTGACTGCTTCTTCAAACTCTCTCATGTTGAATGGTTTGTTCATGTAGTCTTCCTGGTGTTTTTGCTGGCTGAATTCTCTTCTTTCTTCATGAACTTGCTGTTTCTTTTCTTCTGGTACTGTGATGTTGCTGACCTCTTCATAGCTGTCAATAAAAGCGTTTGCTGCTTTTCTACCTGTTAGCATATCTTGTGTTTGTTGTATGACGATCGGTGCACTTCTAGTATCTTCATCATTCATCGCCCTTGCCAGCTTCCATAATTTGTTTCCTTCTCTGTCTAGATTTAGTTCCTCTGTCTTTTCTCTCCATCTCTTTCTTGCAGCTTCGTTGCAGGCTTTTCTGTATTTGGTGCTTGATTCTTTCAGTGCTATGTTGTTTTCTATGGTGGGGTCATTCTCAACCTTTTCCCTGGTCTTGGAGACTTCATCTTCTAGTTCTTGGAGTTCTTCTGTCCAGTATGGCCTATAGTTCTTTCGTGCGCCTCTTGGTATTGTTTCTGAAGCAGCTTTTAAGATCGCCTTGTTGAATGCATCGATGGCACGGTTGATGTTCTGGTCCGCCACACGTATTCCTTTGGTGTACTGGTCTGACAATGAGACGAAAATATCCCAGTTGGCTTTCTTGTAATTCCACCTGGGAAATGTCTTTGAATCTTGGGGCCTGTACTGCAAGTTGATGGCCAGTTTGACTGGTCTGTGGTCGCTGCCGCCTAACTGGTTCTGTACCCCTCTGGTTGTTTTCTTGGAGAGGTCGTCAGTGGCGAAAGCAAGGTCAGGGGTCGTTGAGGAGACCCATCTGCGTGAGAAGAAAGTTGGTGGGTCTTCTGGATCGTTCAGCAGGATCATCTTGCTATCGATCTGCCAGTCCTCCACTTCCTCTCCTCTATTATCCATCTCGTCGTAGCCCCAGCAGGTTGAGTGGCTGTTGAAGTCGCCGACAGCCAAGCAGTTTTTGGCAGGGATATCAAGAGTCTGCAGGGAAAGTTCTTTGTCGGGTGGGCAGTACAGGTTGAAGATAGTGAGCACAGTGCTGTCTACTGTAATCTTGACTCCATTTATTTCAGCTTGCTGATTCGTGTCCACTTGAAAATCTCTTGCTGGGATGTTATTCTTGACAAGAATCAGCACACCTCCCTTGTGTCTTCCTTCTCTGTCCATCCTGTAGGTTTGGTAACCTCTGATGGTAAATCTGTGGTTGGGGTTCAGGTGTGTTTCTTGAATACAGGCCACATCTATTTTTTCAGCATGTAGTCTTTCGGTGAGGGCTAATTTTTTGTTGTAAACGCCCTCGGCGTTCCACTGTAGGATGTTGAGAGGCCTCAGGGTCTCTTCTGTGGTTGTTGTTCCTTTTCGGCCAGTAGCCATTTCCCTCCGCCTCCGAAGCCTGGCTCCTCGCATCGGGGCGTGGTGACCACCAGTATCATGGGGTGGGCCCTGTTGAGGCGCAGGGCCCGGCACTTCGCCCGCCTGGCGGGACCTCACAGGCAAAGCACCATATCGTTTAGAGTGAGCGCTGTCCATTTCATGCGAGTGTCAGTGCGTTGTGCTGCCGTTAAGCGCACGATGGCCCAGCACATCCGTCTTCGGCGTCAGTTTTCTTTTCCGAGTGTCTTTCTCGTAGAGAGACTTGCCGACCAAGGCTAACGACCATCCTCTTGCCGGGTGCAACATTTTAGTCTGGCCTCTACCCTGAGAGACCTGTTCGGCTTGGTTGGACCTGCCAGGAGCACAAGGCTCCCGCCGACATAGCTCTGTGGGTCGACGAGGCACACAAGCCACCACACCACTACAAGGTAAGTTGCACCAATTGGTGGTGGGGTCTGTATTTAGAACTGGCTGCTGGTGGATGAATTTTCCACATGAACTATTAGAATAAAGAAGTTGAATCTTTGCATCAAATGCTACAAGCCCTCATACCAGACTCTTTCAAGTGCCTTTTCAAGGTCAATCAATTTGTGGAAGAGATAACAAATGTTGCAGAAGATTTTGTGGATGAGATTTCTGGTTTTATTAACAATATAAAGAGGAAAAGTAGATGATGTGGGCTCTTGTATTGACAGAAGTGCAAAATCTCCAACTTTAGAGTCTATTATCGTTTTTCGCTATTCGCTCTAAGACAAGATAGTGGATGTCAAATAAAATTGTCAAACAGAAATAAGTAAACTAGTTAAGCAAACTTATTGTAAGCATACTGTTGACAGTAAAAATTTTGGCATGGCCCTTTCCAAATTTGCTGTGGTTCTGAATATTGACTGTTAAAGGGTTCATTAAGTGACAGCTTAGCATTAGTATTGACAGACAATCTAGTACATGTATATAAAAGGTCCATGGTCCCATAATGAAAAACACAGAGCACAAGAACAGGATACATTTGCATGAAGCCTTACCCTTCTAAGGCTGCCATGAGAGCAGTACTGCCATTTTCTACTCGGTTGATCTCTGCACCAAGTTCTAGCAGAGCCTTTGCCACTTCTTGTTGACCCTCATGACATGCAACCATCAGTGGGGTCATGCCTTTGTGAACAAAGTTCAGCTGTTGAACAAAAAAAAAAAATCACCAAGGTAGTTGGTACTGGTTATCTCTTTTGAAAATATTTTCACATTAACTTCTGTTAACAGCTGTTCTGCAATGGTCCTGAGGCAATTTTGAATTACTTTGAGCCTCACTTCGCTCGAATGGTTAATGGTTCTTTAGCTCTGACTCTGTCTAGTGTTTCCTTTTTTTTAGATGGGTATGGGTAGAGCATGTTGACGGAGTCTCAGGCACAAAGCAGTGAGGACCTTTGTTTCTTCACTGTTCTGCTTGAGCAGCTTAACTGGGATGTTGTCAACACAATTTCTCTCCCTTTAAGACTGGAGGATCTACAGTCATTGATTTTTATTTATTTTACTTTTAAATAAGGTATTGTTTAAATGTGTTGCACGCTTAGCATGACAGTGTGCTGCTATTCTTCACACCACCACCACCACCACCAACAACAATTAACATTCTGATTTGTTTTAAAGACAACAAAAACATGAAAAACATTCCTACCAAGCTTCGGTTGCTCTGACATATGGACTTGACAATATCTTTATCTCCCTTTATAACTGCTCTAAGCAGACCATCAATTCCCTTATCACTGCCTTCAGAACTTGGTCTTCTCCCCTCCTGGCCTCCTCGTTGGAGTCCACCCCTGCCAAGAACATCAGCCAACGTTCGTGCTGCTAGTTTCATCATCTCTTGATGGAGCACTGTTCAGGAAAAAAAAATTAGTGAGTTCAAAAAATAACTTGTCATTGTTTCTCTGAGATTGTAACTCTTTAATTCTGCTCTACAGCCCATGCATTCTGCACATTTTCTCATCTTGTTTTTTGCTACATTTTCTATGCATAGATTTTGGATCTATACACAAATAGGATTTTGACTGCACTCCCCAAAAAAGCGTATTTATTCTAACTCTTGCTCCATGAATTATTTTGACTGCATCATGATCGCTCATACTTTCTTGATTCCAGAATTTATGACCCTATGTCCTAAACAGTTATTATTATTGTCTTTTTACTCTTGTAAAGCACTTAGAGCCTGCCTTGATGATGGGAAAAGGGGTTACATAAACCACATCATTATTCACTTTTGAAAAAAGATATGATTCTACAGTTCTTTGCTGATTAAAGATTATGTTTATTTTTCTTAATGCCTGTCAAGAATCACTTCTATAAAATGGAATCAACAAGCAGTCAAGGGTAAAATTAATGCAATGAATGACTTTCCGCAAAATAGATTTCAAAGGAAGTTTACATGTGACAGATTAATTATAAGGACAGAAAAGGAAGACTTCCAACCTCCATAGTCATCATTTGAGTCTGATTCGTCACTACTTTTGCTACTGCTGGCAGCTTCACTGCTGGTGTAGCCTTGAAGAGAGTCAAGTGAGGCATTTAGATCAGGTTCACAGCATGCTGGGGTAAACACGAAGGAATGCTGACCAAAAGCTACCACAACGTCTCCATCTTCATCAACTCTGGTTACACGTCCAACTTTGCCTAGAGCCTAGAAAAAGAAGAACAGAAAGAGAGCAGTGAGCAGGATGGAGAATTACTCTTTAATACTGGATACAAAAAGTTTTGTGATCTAAGGTAATAATTACAATATAATTGTTTTGCGATCAATGGCTAAATCTTCCATGACACATATCTCTTAATTTTATTTCCATTTGTTTATTCTTCCCTACAATTGAAAAGCATTATTAAATGCAGTTTGTAAAAAAAAAATGTAACAAATATGGCTAGACATCAATAACTGGATTTGAGAATTCAACAGCATGTATATATAGTCTCTCACATTTAGAAATACACGTTTACATATCGACACTACATACAAAAACTTTCACGTTCTCTAAAATATGCATATTCGCTTTCTCTCTCTTCCACCTTCTCTTTTTATCTCTGCATAGATGATTATTTATACTCTGAAAAAACTTACTGTAGTCATTTCTGACTTCCAGCCAATCCTTTGATTAAGAACTTTCATCTCTTCTGGATCCGATCGAATACGAACAACATCTCCACTGTTTAGTTGTGGCACCTATGATGTTTAAAATTTAAAAACAGTAACATTATAAATATTTATATGATCTGTGTTATGACTATAGCTTTGCATAGCTGTTTTCATAGTCTGTAGCCTTCACAATATGAAATAAAACATGCATGTCAAAACACACACACACACTTTCACAAATACATTGTGTGTGTGCACAAGCACATGGGTATATGTTTCTAAAAAAGGTGCATAAATATTTCTTTTGTGAGGAGGTGAGAGATGAAAATGATAGTCTTCAAATGGTACAAAGATATATTTCTTAGAAGGTTACCATACTGCATTATTAAGTATCCATCTGTGTATAAGCTTTCATGGTCCACAGTGTAATATATTTGCATGTACAAGGCTGAATTAGCCTATATCAGATTTATTTGTATATTCATTTCTGCAAAATTGTAATATGATTATGAGGATAAATGTTTGCAAGTTTAATTTTAGGCACCATTTGTTTAAATTCAGAAGGATGTACTTAAAATAAACTAAAATAAAGACACTGATCTCGACTATCGAGGTAAAACCGGCACTTCTAGCATACCTTTAATAGGCTTTGTGGGTTAAAACGGTAGGTGATTGCATTGAATTTCACTGATATGGCGCCATTGGGGGCAAAGCCTACAACTTCCCCCGTTTTGCCAAGACACTGAAACATTACAACAATCAAGTGAACTACATTGCCAGTCTATCAAGCTTAAATAAATATTATGAAAATGCTCTAAGCATCTGCATTAGAGATTTGTAGCATAAAAATGGCAAAAGCTAACAGTGAACAAACTGTTTTCAAATGCCATTACACTGAAACAAGGGCAGTACCAAGAGACAAGGTGGAAAATGAAAAAAATGAAAGCTTTCAAATTGCACCTTGATTATGCCTGCTGTGACACCTCCATATTTGAGCTGCATCTCCCTTAGCCTGTCTTCACCAACTCGTAATGTCACTTTGTCTCCAACCTGCAGTTTTATCTCTTCTTTTTGCCTAGGTGATTCTATTGCACCTTCTGATATTTCATCTTCATAATTTGTGGCAAATAAAGAACGCATGTTGCTGCCAGAAGCTGCGGATTCACGAATCTCTTGAACTCCAACTGTGGCTAGAAGACAGCAAATATGTGGACAGCAAAAATCAATGATCTTTGGTGCAGCCTGTTTTCCTAAACTATCCATGATGCATCTATCCTTGTTCTTAGTATTTGCTTTAATATTTGTTTATAAATTATTTAAACACATTTGCTTCAGTCCATTAAGTGATTCATACTTTTCAACATTTTTACTGTGGATTAGTTCAAAGTCAGTTAATTATTTACACAATGGGTATGCCAAGCATAAATAATACTTTAGTTTTTTTTAAACATGCAGCACCCAGTAAAAATATCGTGGCAGAAAAGTTATTGAAATAATGACAATTGTAGAGAAAACACTCCACTGTCATCAAAATCAATCAGCATACTAACGCTAAATCCTGCACCCAAAAAATCTGGTGATGGAGTGGCAACTCACACAAAACAGGTAGATGATCCCTGTAGTAATATGTTCCAGCTTCCTCCTCTATGCACTTGAGGTCAACATAGCCCTGATAGCCTAAGCGATAGCTGTTTGTGTTGCCTTTTGGCCACCTCACTCGCATCATGTTTCTCGACGAGTTGGGAGCAACATCTTCAAAACCTTCCACATGACCAACTGAACCTACACCACCTGAAATAAAATTGTAGCTTGTTGTCTAAACAATAATAATAACAGAATTTGGAGTTAACCTTTTTATAAATGGGTTCCAAGAGTACTGCCTTTTCCTTTGTTTACAAATATATTTTGATCAAAGTGAAATATTCATTTGTAATTCAAAAAACACCTATCCTGAAATGTAATGTAATATGGGAAAAGTTCTCCCCTAAACTTTTTTAGGTCATTTAATGAGTGAAACGTTAAAGACCCCACATTCTTAGGGCATGTTTTTTTTTTGTGAGAGCAGTGTTTATTCCTTTTCCATCTTGCTGCTTTACCTTCCCCAACCCTCTATAGAGTCAAGACCTATTCCTGACTTACAGGTACTGAATTAGAGTGCCTTGGGTTCAGATGCTGCTGCTCTATCTCTGAGCTATTGCTTCTCCAAAATAAAATAATAACTTTTTAAACCATATATTTTATGATCAATTGATATAGTTATGACAATAATAAAGTATCAACATGTAAACATTTGGGCCAGAAATATATGAAATGCATACAAGAAGTCAACATCATGAGTCCTTGGGTGATACATATATAAACTATATATATACATATGGAATAGAATATGGAGGTGTAGCAATATGAATCGTTGAGCCATATGAATCGTTGAAGCGAGGCATTCGAAGAGAATGTACTGAACCTAACAAGAAATAAAATACTAAAAAGTTAAATTTAACAGTTGATAAACAAATGAAACGTTTAGGTTCAAATTATTATAGCTTGCAAGTGATGTGGATAGTGGACTATTTTTGTTTGATATCCCTGCGCGAGTGGGTGTTTGATCGTCTGCTAAAGAGTAAATACACGTCAAATTTAAATAAAAACAACATGAAAAAGCTAAACACATACAACTCACGCTTTATTATTGGTTTTGATTTAGTAAAATACCACGAAAATGTCTGCTAATTCATTCAACAACCCTAGAAGATCCATAGTTTCTACGCATGAGCATGCCTCGCTTCAACGATTCATATTGCTCAACGATTCATCCCGCTACAGAGGCACATAGCTGAGTCGTTCGAGAACTGGCGTCTGAACCCAAAAGCACACTGGCTAGACACCTATGTGGTACAATGAACTTCCCAAAGGTGACCCAGCTGTGCATGGATACTGGACTCACCAAGGGTTGGGGAAGGTAAAGCAACTAGAGGAAGAAGACATGGACCCCACTCTTACAAAAAAATAGGCCCGGAAAAAGTTTGGTCTAGCATCTCATTTCCTGATGACCAAAAAGGGATATAGGATGATCTTCCCTTTTACTCTACATGACATGCAAACTGAACTTCAGTCTGATTCAAGAGCATAAAACAAGTAAACTTCAATACAATGAAATTTGATTGAAAACAACCATGCTAATTATTCACCAAATTTTTGACATTGTTTAAACTCTAGTGGAAATCCAACTAGTTTCTGAATGGCTTAAAAATAGTCTAGTGTATCTAATAATCAGCGACATTACACAAAAATTTAAACCAACCATCTTGGTCTCCCCATGACCAGTCCTTCCCTCTCTGAACTGTAGCACCTGGGAAGATACCCATAGCTCTGATCTTAAGACTTACGGATCGTTTCTTCATTGACTCTCTGCAACAATTACAGACAATTTCTAGCCCTATTCCTTCTCTTTGTGTCACGTGTATGTATGTGTGTGCGTGAAAACTTTCGTAACTGTAAAGTGTATTTGTCCATGCTGTTATAAGAGGGGAGCGGGTGAAATAAGTGTTTTATGCTAAGCCAGCAACTAAGGCTTTATCACGGCAAGGCAGCAGCTCTGTAAACAGATACCACATACAGAGAAAGAACAGCAAGCCTGAGATGAGAGCTGAACCCAGGACAGCCAACCTAATTCACTGTATTGGTGACAGGAACTAACCATTGTGCCACCGGACTGCCCACCTATGTGGTGGATTGCACTGGACAAGAAAGACTTACAGTCAACAAATACATCATCAAACAGATAACACCATGAAAAAGAAGTGTATGGATGAACTGGGTGGAACAGCACGATATTTCTTAAGAACATATATATATATGAACATATACTGTTAACCTCCTAGCTGTTAACAAAAAATATAGCTGATCTCTAAGCTGGACTAAGCCTGTGAGGTACTAAGGCATTGCCTTTTGTTTCTACCTGGTTGTTTTTTCTCGCATCTGTACTGCAAGAAATATTTTTCAAAAGTAAGCATTCTGACAACCATCTATCCACCCACCACCCCGTCCTCCCCCACACACAAAACACTTGTGATTCAGATTCTTACCCAGGATTTCCTGGCTCGCTGTAGCGCAAGAATTCATGTCGAAGATCATGCTTGTCCATGACATAGCATAGTGAGCATAAATTGCAACATTTACATTCTTTACAATGCCAAAGCATGCCATAAATCTGGTCATTTTCACACCCTGCGCATGTGACACCTGAATGAAGAACACCTGGAACATCAGATGTGTAAGAATTAACAGTGTTAAAATACCACCGCTTACAGTTTTTATACAATTGAGCTTGTAACAGAGACAAAAGGGCTTACTGAAAGTCAATAAATTCTTTATACCATGAGGTCAAACATTTCAAGCTCTTTGTGAGGAACATTTGCATCTTTAAAAAGAAACCTGAAGAAAGCAGAAATCTAATATACTATATACTCAACGAGTTCTTACTTGATGCAGCTTACATGAGAAGTACCTTTTAGAAATGCAGGAAAACATCATATCACCACTTCATCATACTTCTTGAGATGCAAAATTTTACTATCAGAACAAATATTTGTTATTCAATTATGTAACCCTGTAATTAATTGTAGCTTAATATCATGAGCTGTTTCATACTTCATTTGTCCTGCTGCTCACAAAATTCCAATTTGCTTGGAGAAATATAAAGAGGACATCATAACAAATGAACACACTTATAAGCACTGCAAGGTTTGAGCATTCAGAGGTTATTAAAATGGTAACAATTAACGAATTATGCAATGAAGAAAAGAATGGAAATTTTACCTCAAACCTTTCCCAAATTGACTGAAATCCAACTCCCTCTAAAAATAAAAGAACCTGTAGTGAAAGAAATTAGCCTGTAATACTTACCCACAGGAGCAGAGTCAAAAATCCTCAGATCAAACTTGCCCCCTGCGCCTGATCTGCAGATGCTTTCTTTCCCATTGTCCCACACCACTCGTACCATGTTGTTCATGAGAATTTCAGTGACTGTGCCCACATGTCCCTCTCCTCCATCCTCCTCCCCCTTGTCCCAGTCGGGACCTCGCAACACACGCATACCTCTCCTCTGAGCCATTTCTTTGACATGAAATGAACTGCTACTTTACTTTCAAAGAGAAGTGCTGCCACATTACCTTAAAAAAACAAAACAAAAAAAAGTAATAACAAGTGTTGGTATATTAGTGAAATAATTTTCCGCTGGTTTCCACTTGAATGTGGACTTTCAAGCAATAAAATTTACTGACAATTTAGAGATGCACTCAAATATTACAGATAAAACAAATAAAAGACACATGATAGCGAAGAGTGATACAGACAATTACTCTACTTATTGGTTGATTTTTGCCACAAAGCATACCATAATGAAAATTATAAACACAAGCACAAAGTGTGCAGAAATTTTTCTAACATCTTTTAAACATTTCGACTTTTCGTCACATGAATGACAACCTCGGTAAATTGTGGAAAGCAGCAATACTGCAAAACGAAATACCATAATTTCATCTTTCTTGAAGCCAAAGAAGACTACAGTTATAAAAAGTTTATTTGTAATGCTTCTCCCCCTCCCCCCACACATCAACATATATGCAGGCACACACATTATTCACTAATGGGTGGTTTTCACGTGACGTCATCAGTTTTTGCGAGCTGCTTCAGCGGCCATTTTTCTTTCCCTACTAAGCAGTGGTTACGGAAGCTTGCTGGCAACTGATCGGTTATCATGGTCATCTGCGGTATAAAAGGATGCGGAAACAAGCCCTGCAGTAAACGAAATGTTCCTCTAGATGTATCTTTTCATAAGATACCCAAAATTATTTTGAACCAAGGGGACGAAACAAGAAAACTTACAGAAGAACGACGTACGTCGTCTGCTTTACCGAGAGGATATTACAACAGAAGAGAAGTGGAACAAAATAGTTATCTGTTCGAAACACTTTGTTGGCGGTAAGAAACCAGACGCTTTCCAAATTGCTAAAGTATTTAACATTGTTCTGCATGTTGTACACATTGTGATAAATATTCTCTTCATTGTTAGTTGGTGACATCAAAACAAGACTTTCATTATGCATGACCACGACTAATAAACTATAGCTATAGAGAGAGAGGATAAAAAATGTTATTTCTACTTCATTATTTTTCTTTTTAGACGTGTATTTGGTTTATTTTGTTTCAGTACTGATTATTATTATTTTTTTGTAGTTAATATCACAAAGATGTAATTCATGGGTTGTTTTATTCTTGTGTCTAGGAAAGCCAGCATATGTGAATTTCCGGAACAGCCCTTCGTGGCTTCCCACTCTACACTTGGACATGAGCGATCAAGTACTTGCTCAGAAGCTGAGACTTCTAAAAAACAGGTATTTGAGGCTTGTGTCTCGCAAAAGAAGTAATGCATCCGTCTCTACTCTACATACTGCAAGCAAGAAGCGAAAATCAATCAGCAGTGAGACAAGCCAGGAAGAAAAATATGTGAAAGTGTTTTTGGTTGCTCAAGTGCTTGGGAAGAAAGTTTACATGGTGACATAGAAGATTCATGTTCAAATGATCAGAACACTCAAACAGATTTTGGTTGCTCAAGTGCTTGCGAAGAAAGTTTACATGGTGGCATAGAAGATTCATGTTCAAATGATCAGAAACACTCAAACAGATTGACTGGACTAAATATAGATGCAATCATGCAGGACTCTGAGACCAGACTTCTTGATTCAGTTAAAACAGACAACATTGTTCTATTATGAAAAACAGGTGTATGTTGAAGATGAGCTAAGTTCCATTCTACACGGGACTTCCTTCATTGGCAGTAATGGACCTTATTTTCAGAACGGTAGAGCCATACATGTCTAATGAAACACAGTCACTGTCCAAAGAGCAAGAGTTTTTTGCTGTGTTTAATTAAGATCAGACTGAACTACCAATTCCAGGATATAGGGTATCAGCTGAAAGTATCCGTGTTCAACTGTGCAAAGGAGTTTTCATAGAACTCTTGATGTACTTGTAGCACGGTTGTTCTTTTTTGTTGCACTGGCCTTCAAGAGAAGCTCTGAAACTGTCTATGCCTATGTGCTTTAGAAGAAACTTTAAAGATAAAGTTGCTGTTATTGTTGACTGTTTTGAACTTGAAGCACAGAAACCCTCGGGCCAAACCAATCAGATCCAAGTTTATTCCAAGTATAAAAAATATCATTCTGCCAAATATCTGATTGGGATCGCACCACAAGGTTCAATCAGCTACTTTTCAGATGCATTTGGTGGCAGGGCTTCAGACAAACACATCATTGAAAGTACTTCTTTGTTGTCCAACTTGTTACCAGGAGATGTAATTATGGCCGACAGAGGTTTCAACATTGAGGATGAAGTTCTTTTTTATCAAGCTAAATTAATAATTCCAGATTTTTACCCATGGGAAAAGCAACTTCACCCACTACAAGTTGAAAATTCGAGAAAAATAGCCTCTGTACAAATTCATGTTGAGAGAGTTATAGGCTTTGTTCGCAGAAAGTTTGGAATTTTGCAGTCTAAAGTGCCTATTGACCTGATGGCAACAAAGCCTGGTGATGATAATCCAGTAATAGACAAAATAGTTCGGCTTGTTGCTGCATTGTAAATTTACATAAATCCATAGTGCCTATTGAGTAGCTATAGTGCAATTTTTTAGTTTTGAAATCAGCATTTATTTTCAGAATGCATGCTTGCAATCTGTATATGTTTACATTACCATAGAAGTTATTCTCAGAATAAAATGCACAATTACCTTACTGTAGTTCTTTTTCTTCGCACTTTATTTATAATAGCATGACGATATCCAACTGATCAGATAAGTTACTTGGTAAATTGATGTGAAACTGTGAACAATATAGAATTTGTTCTTTGCTGGAGATGTCATGCTTTGTATGATGTTGATCAAATATTTGCTGTTGACAGAATATTGTTAATAATTTTTGCTTATTAACAGGCTACTCAAACATTGTATAATTGAATCAAATGTTATTGTCATTTGAATGCAAATGCCGTTTGCTTCCTCAGAAGCTAATTCAGAGCAATATTGATGCCAGAGCTTCTTTGTGGATTTTAGATTACCTAACCAATAGTTCTTCTTAGTAATCCATATCAGTGATGTTATTTAGGATTGGGATTTTGATATGTTCCTTCTTACCCTGTAATGATTTTTTTTAAGTTATGTTCTGTCAGCAGACACAAAATTTTCTGAAAAGAATTAATAAATATGCATTGAATGTGCAAAAGTTCTTGTTTGATGTTAAAGAAGAAAGAAAGAAAAGGTGTGGCTGGAGATTGGGGTAGCAAGCAATGAGTGAGAGGAGGTGAAACTGGACACTTAATGAAGGGGAGGAGGATTGTGTTTCTTATTGAAGGAGAAGCCACTGTCGGGACAGTGTGTTTTAATAGGAGAAGAGAAAAGGATTCGGAGAGAGTGGACGCTTGTTTAAGAGTAGAGAGCATTTGCTAGACAGTGTGTCTCACTAGTGTGTAAGAGATCGAGTACATTTAGTTTGGAGGTTGTGTTAGTCGAAGTGTGATTGCCAAGACAGTGAGTTTTAATAGTAGATTCCGTGGATTTTTGTGATTGTTCTAGAAGAGCCATTGCCAAGACAGTCTGCTTCATAATGTGTAGAAGATTCAGTGGAGATATGTGATTGTGTTAGAAGAACCATTGCCAAGACAGTGAGTTTGAATAGTAATAGATACAGGATTTTGTGTGATTGTGTTAGAGGAGACATTGCCAAGACAGTGAGTTTTAAATAGTGTGCAAGGAGTTCGGTGGACTTGGTAAATGTGTTTGACGAAAGGAAGAGCCATTGTTATAGTGACTGTGTTTTCATAGGGTTTTTTATTTATTTATTTTTTTTTATTAATAAACATAGGCAGACTCGTATAGGCAAAATCGTTTTGTTTATTTGAGTGAAAGAGCACGCAATTGTCCGACTCCGCTGGTGTGCTCGAGAGACGCTAGCGGTGTCGTAACACAAGCCGATATAGAGCCGCTGAAGAAACGCGAAGCGTTAGGGAAGGAAGATGGCGGACAGCGCCTCGTTGCTAACGTGTGTATCACGTGAGTGAAAACGACCCATTATAAAAGCATACTGAAATTTCTTTCTTTCTTTTTTTTTTTTGATCAGCCATTTTAATAGGTGTTAATGAGTTACAAATTTCTTATGCTAATATATGTGTATATTTGTCGCACTACTGCTGCAGTGAAGGGGTGCAATCATTAATTTGGTCAAATACAGCAGACTAATTTTTCTGTTGACAATTTTGTATGGTCCGCAGGTGATCTTAAAAACATCCTAATAGCCCTCGGAAGAAAGCAGGTTCCCTACCCTGCTCTAGAGTCATGACTGGTTGGCGCATCGTAGTGGACATGACCTGTTCATGCAGTGCTTTGAAGGAAAGAACGAGATAGGTTAATCGTCGGTCTGACAATTTTCTTTACTCATCAAGGAAGAAAGGGAGACGACCGATCTCAACCGAAACCCCGCGAGCATTTGTCATCAGTCCGACGTGCGAGGGACGATATTCTAGTCGAAAACAGTGAATAAGATTTTGAGAACGGGACCAGACGTACCCTGGAGAAGATGGAATGTTTTAGTTGGGGTCAATTAAGTTTATATACTTTCTTTATTATTGCTGTAGTCCTAAATACCTTTAATGAACTTTTAAAAAAACCAACCGAGATATTTTGCAAGATGATCGAAAACTATAAAATACGGGATCGGGCCGGATCCCATAAAACCATAACTGTACATCACTGATATTGTTATCACAATATAATAACATTAATTCTTGGAGTAAATTTTTATAGAATCCTAAGAATGATTTAAATCTTGCTTAAGCGACTGCCTAAGGTTTCATGAGCACGTATGGAGGATACTGTATATATATCGAGCACCCGAAAACCACGGATCGAACAATTTATATATAATTAAAGTACGGGTACCCGATCGAGATACGGGTGGCGACAATTAAATGCCCAAATTAATTTAAGTTCGGTCCTTTAGTCATTCGATCCAGTCTGACTCTGAAGAATAACAGTATACTGACGTGCCTTAAGACATTTAATGCAGTTATTTGGAAACAGTATAAAGTATAAAGATCGAGAATGGTTTTATATATATAGCCACATAAACCTTGAATTAATGCATTAAAATTATCTCGATCGTCTTACATCGCGGAAATATATCTAGCTCATTAATTGTATGTTATTCGTGTCAGTATCGAAACGGATTCACGCCTATACGGTTGTTTAATTCGCCTCTTGCTGGTACGTATTTTTATTTATTTTTTTTTTTTTACTTTAAAAAAACTGTTTCCGCAGTCTCTTTCACTGCTGTATATATGCTTAATTCCTCGATGGTATTTAAAGCAAATTACAATGAAAACATCTAATAAGGTTGATTTTTGGCGAGCCATAGTAAAGTCTTACCTACAACAGCTTCGTCTAGGGCGCAAGACACTCAACCTGCATACAGGACGGATTAGGAAAAAATACAATCTAGTCATCTTCACTCTCACATTCGCATCATTCAGGGTCGATCTATGTGTTCGGGAATTTAGGAAGTGAATAATTGTTTATGCTTTTTTTCTTGATCTTTTCTAGCCGACTCTTTGTCGGATATATATATATGTCTGCTCTTTACAAATTATCCAAATAAAGAATTTTAAAATGCCCATAGATCAGCGATACATTCAATTTGATAGATATATCAGTGATATCACTCATATATGTATGAAGGTAGATATTTTATTTCAAGTGTAATCGGGGATGCACATGCTCGATCGCCTCACAAACATACAGCCGAACCAGACAACATTTTAAAAAATATAATGTCAAACCACGAATTTTTAAATCTTTGCATTATATCATATATGTCAGTTAGAGAACATTATATGGGATCGGATTTTTCCCTTTTCGTTGAACAATGTCGACAGAGTTCACGAATAATAAAAACACTTTAAAGAAAGTTTTAAAGCGTGCAGGCAACGTCGATTATGAATGAATCACCATGCAGGCTTAATTGTTTGCCAGTTTGTGTACGCCGGGCATCCTGACGATCGATCGATGAGGGTCATTATAATTGATGGGTTCTTCACCAATTATAAAAAAAAACCCCAAAAAACCGATCGATAGCATTGTAGTCTTGTGCTATTACCAAAAACACATATATTATTAAGCGTTTTTCCTTTTTTTTTCCTTCTAAACACGTATACCATTATATTTCACAAAACCTGAAAACAATTAAATCCGAAACCATGATGAAGCAAAAAAGCTTGTTTATATATATCTTACATATATATATTCTCGGAAAATTAAAACATCACAATCACAATTATATTGACAACTATAGTCACTGGACCGAAAAAATGGTTAGAAAATGAATTACTGTATCACTATATATATATATGTTGATTGGTGTAAGATCGAGTCATATAATTTTATATAGATATGTTTTAATTAGTGCATGTTTAAAGAACGTACGTGGGTGTACATGGTGGGTATAGGTGGCGGATATATGGTAAGGAAGAAAGTTCCACATACTCAGGCCCGTTAAATACTTAGCCCCCGCGCCGTGCCCGAGGAAGAGTAACATATATATATAGTTACCATACTAATCAAAAGCCTAGCTATATATATTACCTATACACGTCCGTGGCCTACCAATGCCTTTGTCTTGGGAAAAGTACATTTCAACTTGCAATGGCTGTATACAACGTTTGAGCAGATTGTGGGAAAAAGGTACAATCTCGTACTTTTCATAAAGTGTAATACGGGATGGAAAACACACGAGACTTGCTTTCAAATGTAATCTACGTAAACACAAATAAAATTAAATGGGTTAAAATAAGCCGCCTTGCTAACAGTTGGTTCGGTAGTGTAGTGGTTATCACGCTCGCCTCACACGCGAGAGGTCCTGGGTTCGACCCCCAGCCGAACCATGTTATATATTTTTTTATTTTATAAACCTTTGAACCAGACAAATTTTATTGTTCACACCATGATCCTATCGTGGGTTACAACAGTAATGTACTATTTTGTAACATTAAAAATAAGGTTATCAATCACGCCATGTGACCAGTAGAACCAACTTATTTTTTGATTTCCGATGTTCATATGGTGCAAATATCGTTATAGCTGTTTTCCGTTGCGAAGATGTGTTCCATCGTGTTTTATTATTATTTTTTTTTATTTAAAGAATACGACATCGAATTTCTCCCTTTTAATTGAACCACGGACAAGGTCCGTGAATTGAACGGTGTGTGTCAATGAGGCCTCGAATTATAAACAACAATTTTTAAAAAGTTATCAAGCTTGCAGGCAACGTCGACATTGTTTGTGCATGAATCAGCAGGCTTTGTTCGTCTGCTTGTGTACACCGTGAATCCAGACAAGGCCCCTCATTACTCATTGCGTTCTTCACTAACAGCGCACAATTAAAAATCAGAAGTGCTCTTATTACGTATCATTACCAAATATACACTATCGTGTAAGCACTTTTTAAAATATCAAACAATTATTGTTTCCCGTATCTTGAAAACAAAATCCGCAACCGGAAGTAAGTTTTTTTTCCACCCTTATTTAAAAAAAAAAATCCTCGGAGAAAACTTCCGGCGAAAAGCCTATGAGCGTAGCTGAACTTGAGCTGTTGTGATGTGAACGTTCTCGTGTTGACATCTGATCTCTTTGTGTTTTCAGCAGTCGAGACATGTCGAAAGTATTAAACATGTAGTCTTTCCATGAAGCTTAAATGGCAGAAGCAAGAGAAGAAACGACGAAATGGCCGATGCAGGGAAAAGTTAAGGAGGGTAAGTACACGTAAAACTTCGAAAAATCTCAGCTGAGTTGTGCTCGTGAATACCTTTAGTGGTGATTTCCCCACCCACCCCTCCTTCACACATTCAGACCTTAGTCGAAATGTACACTTACTGTGAAAAGTAGTGGTGCCTTTAGTAGTGATTTCCCCCCCACCATTCACACATTTCATAGCTTAGTCGAAATGTACTGTTACTGTTAGAAGTAGTGAGTGTGAGACGTTGGAGTTATTGTGTTCGACTGATTGACATTCGTGACGTGAAATTGAGTGCGAGACGGTCGAGCTAGCCAGCTGCGCAGTGCCAGAGTAGTACAGTTAAGCGAAGTCTCGCCAGTCAATCGCTTACGTACATATTCATAAATGATGTTACCATTAATTGCAACAGATGAGACAATAAATATTGGCAGTAAATAACCAGCTTCACTTGTGTAGCACAAAGTGATTCGTTTACTGTAAAGATATCAGCAGTGACACCGGGAATAAGCATCTAGAAGCTGGCTTCATTACTTACTGTACAATGTAGGTAAGCAGCACATTGTAAAAGTACTTTTTGACATTTTGTGTGCAACAACTGCACCCCCATGGTTAAAGTGTTATGTAACTGAAATATTGTAAATCCACGAGGTTTGAATTCATTTTCTGTTTTCAAGGGTCTTTATCAGATTTCTTTGAGCATGCGCGTCATCAGAGTAAGTTAACATTATAGCTGCATTAGTGTGTGTGTATTTTGTATGCAAGAATTTTTGCTTTGCAAAATATGAAAATGTACTTTCCATCTTTATAGCAAAGTGTATGATACAGACTACCTATCAAATGTTTTGCATTTCATTACTTGCTCACATTTTGATTCTATTCTGTCCCTGATGACAAACTATTTATGAATGGGGGTGGGGGGAACTGTTACAAAGTTGAAGTTACTTAAAGTATTAACCTAATGAAACATTTATACCTCGTATAGTAGTTTTTGTTTGTTGCAAGATGCTGCTTTTAACAAGACAGGATTTAAAAAAATTCTTTTCTTTTCAAAAGAGCTTTATGGATTATTTTTATGTTTATAACATTATATATCATCATTCCGTCAATAATGTTAAAACTGAACTTAATTTCATTCATATTAAAATATAAATATTCATTTTATGGGAGTTTTTTTTTTAAACTGAAGTTCATGGTAACGTGGCCATCACACTGAACTAACAGCAACAGTTTTTATTGCTTGAAATACAGTTTTCTAGACTCTGGGTTTGGCTTCTTTTGGTGCTTTTTCCTGGTGCTTAGATGTCTTATTTCATTTGACTTGTCAGAAGGTCGGGTAATTTTTCCAACCTCATTAGTGCAGGAACTGTTTTACAAAGAAAGTGAGCATGCTTGGAGAGGTACTGCACTGTGTATATCAGTATTACTAACACGTAATCTCACCGCTTTCCTTTTGTCTCTCTCTCCTCCCCTCCATCCTTATGCTTTATAGTCATCTCTGGAAAGGAAACTGTTGTGGTAAGACAGTAAACAGCAAAGCAGTACCAGTATACTGCTGTATAGACATGATTATTTTTTGGCCTGACAACAAAAATAACTACAGTCTTCTTTGTCCACATGCTTCATAAACCTGCTTAACTAGTTTCTTACTCATTGTACACAACATTCTTTGCCCTTTCTTCTTCATTAAACCAAATTATATAGGCAGTCCTTTGTTTTTTTTTACTTTGTCTTTAAGGAACTAGGACAAGAAATGCACAAGGTTAACCTTTTGCTATCACTATCAGGGAATTCTATGACATTCTGTGTCTTATGTAATGGTAATTGACTGTGACATGTCCATGATTCACAAGTCTGCGATTGAATTCTTTGAACTATATTTGTTAACTTTATATGGTCATCACTACAAGCGTTTTGGTCGCAGCATCGCATCAAAAAATTTTCTACATTTTTCCTAGTGTCATGTAATTTTATGCAGCTATGAAAAGTGAAATTTACTGCATTAATTGTAGCTGAAAAAGCCATAAATCTTGTCGTGACTGATAGCAGATACATCATCAGTGTGCCAGTGTTTTTTTGTTGTAGGGCATTGTGTTCTGTATTTATAAGCAGACAGAACTTCGCTAAAAATAGATTGTTACACAGGCTGAAGGGTACAGCTAGATTGCGAGATAATTAGTAGTAGAAGCTTTCATGAGTGTCATGTTGACATGCACGTGTGTGTATGCTGTGGCTATTGTAGACCAGCTTGAAGCTGGGTCAAGATGTTTTGCGCAGCACTGCAGCTGTTATAAGAGTGAAGTTAAACATTTTCCCCTACATCCCCCTAGTGATAATGAGTATGATCTTTTGCACTGTTTGTTCCAGAAGGTTGCATTAGGGAATGAATTACTGGGTATACTTAAAAAGAAGAAAGAAATGTTTCCTGTTTAAAGCTTAGGCTAAAGATAATTTTTAAGTTTGCAAGCTGTTGTAAGCTGTTTATTTGGGTTTTTCCTGCATTCCCTGAGTGCTCACTCTCTCTCTTGTTTAGCTCCTATTTCATTGAGATCATATACCCTGAAGCGGTAGACATTTTGCTCTTTCATTTGTTCATTCATTTGTCTCTCTTTCTCACTTAGAAAACACTCAGTGGAGAGTCAAACTTATTTGTCATCATGTTTAAGTGTACTGTTACTGACATCCAGACTAGACCTTATTTTTCAAAAGGCTTGTAGTTTAAAACACTTTTAAAAGTAGAATGTGTTGATATGTTGAGCGTGTGCATGAGAGAGAGAGGGGCAAAGGAGTCTCAGGCTGCAGATAAATTGGGTTGGATGGAACTGGAAGACTTGCTCTGCTATTCTAAGCATGTTAAATGCCTTGCACCTTGATCTATTGCTCTCTGTAATGTATGCTAGTGGACATGGTTAATAATTGTTAAGCCACTGCAGACTGTTGTCAAGTCTTACTCTTAGTGTTGGCTCCAATGCCAGTGTGTAATGTGTGTTGCAGTGTGCAAACAGTGGTCTGTTCATGAAGATGGGGTCCTCGCCTACAAACTGCAGGAGGAGGAAAGTAAGACGGAACTTGTTTATTTAATTGAGGTCTGTAGATATACAGTACGGTAGCAAAGATTTCTATAATAGAAGGCATGGAGGGCTTAATGTTTAGGACTATAGAACATGTATTATCCAAAAAATAGACATTTTGTTATCCCTGCAAACATGAAACCCAGCATCACAAAAGTCTGGTGTGTTGCTATGTCAGACACTGAAGGGTAGACTCTGAGAGACTGTCATACTTCGGCATAACAGTCTTCATGGTCTGATATTCATCATCTGAAGTATTTTTCTTTCTTTGGTTTTCCCCTTTTGATAAGGTCTTCCTTATTATCACATGCTTCATGAACTTGCTTAATTGGTTTCTTAATCACTGCTTGCACACAACATTCTTTGCTTTCATAAAAAAAAAAAATCCTGTGTACACTTGTTTGTATTTTAAGAATATGAGAATAAAGACAAGCAATAAGAACCTTTTAATTTTTTTTCAAACAGTAATAAAAATTCTCTTGAATTATGCTAAGAAATGCCAGTCTCTCAGTGGCTAATTTAATGATTATTTTAATGATTTAAGGATTTCTTAATGTCAGAATCAACTGCTTGCACCACTTAGGTTAATTTATTGCTTTTTTCCTTATTTAATCCATCTAGACCAATTAATGGCATATATGAAGTGGTTTTATTTTTGTGGTACATGTTCCACACATTCACTTTTGGCACAGTTCTGAATACATTTATGTGCTTTCAAGTCAGTTCTTTATGTTTTCTGGCCTAATTGTGCACACATGTGTGGTTGGTGTTTCTGCCATAAGCATTGTCTCATGATGCCACTTGCTTATTTTACAGTTGATCATCATTATGGGATGAACCGTCAGAACCGCCGCACAGTGCGAGACGATATCCCAGTAGCAAAAGTTGTTCAGACAGAAGAGGAAATAGAGCAGCAGAAAGAGCGACTTCGGAAGCTTGCTGCACTGCAAGCTCAGTTAGTTAATTTCTTGCATTGGTCTTGTCTTTGACATGTATTTATGCGGTGGAACTTTTCAGATTAGCTTGCAACTCAGATTCTGTTTTGTATATCTATAAACCTGGTCAAACGTTTGCTTGTATTGGGTTGTAAGCAACATTTAAAGAACAAATTTTCCTGAAATGGGGGTGGTGCTCAAGCAAAATTGTAATAAGATAGATTTTGTTATGCCTTTAAGGAAATGAATAGCACATTATCAAAACTGAAAATAGTTTATGACCTTAGAAGTAAAGTTCTTTCTTATTTTCCTTGAATGATGTGCAGGGCTGAAGCAGATGAAATTGTAGCTCGAAAAGTGAACCGTCAGCTACAGGACGAAGCAAGAAGAAGAGAAGCTGTGAGAGAACTTGAAGATGAGGTACATTTTCAATCTGTCGCCTTGTTGCAGTCTTTTTTGTTATCGTGTATCTTGTGACATCATGATTTGATCAAATTTTGTTCGCCCTTTTTTCAGACCTTTTCATTCCTAGTTGCTTCAAAATACTAACGAAGCATCATAAGCATCAGCAGTCTTTCACAGTCCGATCTATCTTGGTCATGATGCTGCTCATTATAAGTTACCATTATTATTATTAAGCTTACTTTTAGCAGCCTTATCATTGTGTCAGTTTACATCTTTGTCGTCATGATTTGGTCAGCTTTCATAAAATTTGCTGCCATCATTACTGTTACTTCTCTGTAATTGTTATGAACTTGTGTTGTCTGCTGGATTAGGTCTAATTAAATTTCTTTGTGAGTTTATTGTTATTAACTTTATCATTACCATCTAATCAGCTCTAGTCTTTATGTCCCAGTCTGCCCCTGTCTGCAGTCAAAACATAGTCAGATGTGTTTAGCCTTTCCTTCATTACCTTGCAGTTTTACCAGATTCATCATAATTATAAAGAAGTTGTAAAGTAAAATGCATGTGTCAGTTTAATAACACAAGTATTTTTGAAGAACGGAAGATCCATAGAATCTATACTCGTCCATCTTTCCATTAGGATCTTGCTCGACTGTTGCAAGAAAAAGAAAAGAAGAAGTATGAGCGATATTTGGAGAAAAAGCGAGAACGAAAGTTGAAAAAGGAGCGTGAAAAACTTGAGCAGCAACTTGCTCGGACCACAGAAGAAGCACGCCTTGTCCTGCCCGATGCAAGTAAGTTCTGTTTACATTTTTTACAAAATGTTTACATTTTCACTTTTTATATTTGAGGTTTTTACTGTTTTCTTGAAAATTAAGGAAAAATACTGGTGGTGTAAATCTTTGAGACCAGCTAAGATTGTTGCAACACTCAGTATCTAGTCAGAAAGTACATAGTTCTTTCTCACTTGTTTTCTTACATTGTTGAAAGAGCAGCTGGGTTTATGCTTGATATATGATGGTCCGTGGTGAAAGATAAGTATTTTTGATGTAATTTACTTTTGTAGAAGAGTGTAAATGAGGGATGTGTTTTGGTGTTGATAATTCTTTAGTCCCTTTCCTCATATGATGGGAGCTCTCCTAGTCATACATTTTCTGTCAAATTGGGTGACATCTCTTGTGCTGATGAATTTGCATCCATTTAGCTCTAAGTGTAATGTATTTTTTAAAAACTAAAGAACAGAAATAAATGTAGAGAAGAATTTGTGCTTGGCATTTACAATGATAAGTGCTATGTGTTACAGTGAGTGACTTACACTGTAAATACACTGCTTACATGTGGGTACCTTGGCTTGATGGCAGGTAAGAAAAATGTGGACCAGGTGGCTGGTGACCTTGAGGCAATGAGACTGAATGAGTCGGCTTCCTCAGGTGGTAGTACACGGCCGGCCAATTCTGCAACTAGGTATCGATGCAGGTAGAGCAGCTGTGCTTAACTCACACACTAATCCAGGTTGTGCTTGGCAGGTTTACCTGCATTTTTATGCATTTGCATGCATGTGCATGAAGAGCTATGATCATCTTTGTGTCGATGCAGGTGTATATGCACATTTTTCTATGTTTTGTATTATAATATAGGTATGTTCATGTTTCTGTTAACAAGCATGCAGACATGTTCATTTTTGCGGAGGAAAATTCTATGCATGTTTGCGAGAGTAAGGACTTTTTAAAAAATGCTTGTGAAGGTTTTATTTTCATTTATACATTTGTTTGGGAGGAAGGGGAAAATTATAAGTGATATGAGCATCGATTTTGTGTCCTAAATAGTCATGAATTTGTAGAAAATCTTCCTGCTGCTATTCTTCTCTTCTAATGTTGTTTAATTCAAAAGTCCTTAAAAAACTTCTGAGAAAACCTAATTAGTCATCTTGTGTCTGAAGGATCTGCTGCACTTTCTCTACTAACATTTGCCAATGTAGACATAGGGAATAGTGCTAATCTAATAGTGTTGTAGAGGGGTGCGAGCAGTATAGAGAAGAGAATAATGCTGAAGGTTGTGGAGGGACATGAGCATTGGACAGTGAAGAATGGTACTAATGTAAAGGTTGCTGGAGAGAATCGTGAAAAGAATGAGTAGTGTAGGTTTTCTAACCAACATTGTACTGCTTCCAAGTTTAGTGAGCACTAGCATTTCTTGATATTTTTCTGTCTCTCTTGAGATTTTAATTTCCAGTTTTTAAATTCTTTCTCTTTGTATGCTGAATTTCTTTTTTCTCGCTTTGATCATTTTCCTGCTGTGTATAAATAATTTATAAAGGTTAAAGCAATATTGGTGGAAAATACTTGGAATTGCTTGAATACCTCTGGTTGTCAAAGTAAAGTTGAAAAACCTCTGCAGACATGTATAAAGGAAATGGTATTCCACATGGAGGAACCAAACTATCATTAGAATAGCTTCTTGGCTGTAAATCATAGAGCAGCAAAGCAAACAGTGAGGACCAAGCAGCTGACATGTATGTAGCTGTTTTATTGTACATGCAGTGTCATGCTGCAATACTCATGCTATTTTGCAGATCATGATTTCTTAATGTTCCAGAGTAACGCCAGCAGGACGAATCGAGGATGATGGAGATTTCAGTGACTTCTATGCTGTTCCACCAGATGGTGTACGTCCTGAGGAGTGGGAGCTGGTACAACAGCAGCAGGATGAAGTGGGTTTCTGATTAGATTTCATTTGTTTTTGCTTGGCTTGTATAACAATGTTCATCTGTACTGTGACTTTATGTATAGAAATCAAGCAAGTTTTAGAAGTACAGTTCTTCCTTTCTTTAATCTCCTAATGCAGACTGGTGGATTTTCTCCATCTAAATTCTCTGACCCTTCATGCTTTTGTCTTCTTGTATTCTTTGTTTTCATGTACCTGTCCTTTTTATTCGTACATGCCTTATTGCTTTTAGCCATCAGATTGCACCCAGAGTTTTCATTACTATAGATCTACAGGTTCAAGTTGATTAAATTGTCCAATCATTTCATGTCTGAAAACATCTTTCTATATTGCTTTTTAGTATCCATAAAACTGTGATGCTTATCAACATTTTCTTTGCGTAGTGGTGGTATGAACTAAAAGGTGTTGATTTTCTTTAACCATGACTCACACAGATTTAAATGTCATTGTTTAGTATGGATCTCCTGATGCTACTTTTACCAGTTAGTCTTTGTTTTTCTCTTGACTGTTTCTTGGGGGTTTTCCTTTCTTTGCATGTCTCTGTCATACAAAATAGATCATTTTTTTAAAATGAAAAAATGTGATACATAAAAAGTCACTGGGTTTTGCAGTAAGTAGATTATCCAGGTCTTCTCTTTCATTTTTAGGAACTGGCCAGACTGTTACAAGAACAAGAACACAAAGTAAGAAATTAAAGTTATCAGACTCACTTTACCACTTTATTCCTCTGCATATGTGTGTGTGTTTGTGCATCTGTCTCACCTGTCATTAACTTCCATCAGTAGTTAATAACCTGTCACCAATATTATGAAGATCAGCTGTCTGGATTTAGATTTTGTCTTGGTCACACTGTTCTTTCTTTGCATGTGGCACCCATTGAAAGGGTTGGGTGTTATATATTCCTTATAGGTGGATATGTGTGTGACTTTAGCTGCAGACTTGGAACGAAACACCCATCCATTCCTCTGCCCACCTCTGCATATGTTTGTCTCAACAGTCAGATAGTGACAAGCATGTGCTTGATTCAGCAGTGAAATATTGGCAAGCATGTGTTGCATGTGTGACCCACCTTTTGGGTCTACATCTAAAGAGATTGTTGCTTGACTTCCTGTGGACTGTGAAATACAATGAACATTAAACAGTTGACATTTGGTGCTTCAGAGATCAAAGGCGGAAGTTGACAAGGCAAAGCTTCGAGAGATCGAAATGCGGGATGAACAACTGGCTCTGATTATGCAGGAACAAGAAAAGCTCAAGATGAAAAAATACAAACAGAAACGTCAGCAGCAGAAGGAACAAAAGAGACTAGAAGTGAGTTTCACCATCTCACTGCTTTAGTTCTTCAGAGTTACAGCTGTCATTCAATGGTTCTGTCACATTTCTTACAATTTATTTTTATTAAAGATTTTCTTTCGGATTGCTCAGAAAATTGAAAGAAATGTAGCATATAAATCAAGAAATTTCCACAGCTAAATTTTAGCTGCTACCATCAACAAAATGTAAAATACTTAGCAGGAACATCCATATGTTTTGTGCAGGTTTGAAGTGCTGAAATTTATCTTGAATATTAAAGGGAATGAAAATGGCTCGACATGACTAGTTTTTTTTTCCCCTCACTTTGCCTTAGCGACAGCTTTCAGGTCAAGAAGGATTACCTTTGGGGGCATCAGCAAATATGTTGGCACAACTTGTTGGACAGGAAGGATTGTCTTTGGGTCCTTCAGCTGTGATGACACAGGCTGCTGTTGGCTCATCATCCCCCGACCACAGTCACCATCGCTATCGTCGTAATAGTTACACCAAGTCAATCGATAATGGTCCTGCACATATAGAGGTCCCCAGTGATTTTGCTGCAATGGCAGTAAGTATGGGGCTATCACAGCCTTGTATGGACCTTCTTTATTGTGGTGGAAGAGTCTGGCTTCATCCCTTTCCCTGAAAAAAAGTCATAATTTTTAGTGTCTTTACTTGCTGTATTTCTCTTTTATTATTTAGAGTGAAAATATAAAACAATGATTGATGTTTCTGTCTGTTTAGAGTGGAAGTCCTAAGTACAAAACAGTGATTGATGTCTCACATGCTTCCTCATCACACCGTCAGGGAAGATCAGGGGATTTATCTCCAGATGATGCACCTGAAGTATTGCGCTGGTTGCAGTCACAAGGTGCTGAAGTCGAGGAGGATGTAGGCCGACAGCGGCTACAGTGTCCTCAGTCCCTGACCCCCTCCCCTCCTGTTTCTCATCCCAGCGATGAAGAAGAATTTGTGAGGTAAGTGGACATTGAATGTATAAGGTATGACTGTCATGTGAATGTCTTGCAAGTTTTCTGTATAAAAACACTAGGAATTTTATTAATGATTGTTATATTTGGTACTGGAGTTTTGTTATATTTGGTACTGGAGTTTCAAGAGTTGGAGTGAACTACTTTATGTGCAGAAGACTTTTTTTTTCCAGTCACTTAGCAGACACGAACATTTATCACAGAACATTCAGTTCAAAGGGTTTTTTTTTTCATATACTTGAATATTTCATATACTTTGAATAGACTTTACTTTAAGATCAAACCTTGAAATTTGTTCTTAATCAAATACGTTGAGTAAATCTGTTGTTTTCTTTAACAGAAGACAAGGTACACCAACCACTTACAATATTGCAGCTGCAATAGATCCAACATACCACCGTCGACAGCAAGAGCTGGAAAACCACCATCAAACACCTGTCAAAAGTCAAATTCCTGTGTCAAGGTCACTTCCGATTGCAGGTCAGCACCCCTACTCCACCCTCACCGCCACCCCCCACACAGATATATCAGCTTTCCAGCTTCCACGCGAAATCCTAGTTAATAAAAATTGTAGCTCCTAAGTTGATATGGCTAACATATCCCACCCTCACAGTCATCTTACTAACATTAACCCAGTCTGACCACTATATTAACTCTGTAACCTCCAGTTGCTTAACCTACAACTGTCAAGTTCCTTGGTTCCACATAAATCATCCTACCCCTATACTGTGCGCTTAATCCCCTTCAGAAGCATGTTGTTAAGTGTACAGTTTATGTCTTCAATTATTGCCATGATATAGCCTTAGTTGCTGACATGGCATTAAACACCAAAAAACAAACAAACAAATACGTCTTCAATTAAACCTTGGAATCCTTTCACATTCTACCTCTCATTCCTTTAACTAGAGTGCAACACTCTAGATGTTAACCGCTAAGACTTTTTATAAAGGCATCAGATGTATGTCTTCTGTCATGCAGCAGTAGGGGTGAAAGTGTGGATAAGAAAAAAGGTGAGAAATCTGTTGCCATTCATGAAGATCAGTCCTAACAAATTCAGTAATCTAGGTCAAGGAGGAAACATAGTATATAAGTGCAGATCCAGAACAAGGTGACTTGCAAAGTGGTCTGCAATCAAAATTCTGTTAACTCTTTACGGTTCAGAGTTTCTTGCTCAGCAGCAAGTTAGCTTCAATATTTTTATTATACAAATTTCAGTAAATTGTAGAGTTAATCATATAAAATGTTTCAGCAAGAACTGTATACATATAATATTTTAGTTGAAAATGTATAAAGTAATTGTGTCAGTATGCATTTCTGACAAATCAGAGAGAAGGACTTCTTTTGGCCATCCCATTACAGTGTTAAATTAAAAGTTAACTTGCCTTATTGTTGCAGCAATATCATAGTTTTGAAGTTTATGAAAACACAAATACATTAAGCTCTGGTGTTTTGGTTTATGGATGCTGTGGGCAAGAAAAATCATGTCATGTTTTTTAAGTCTTATCTTTTCTGCTGTGCACTTCTTCAACTAATGCATGATGGTGATATCGCATCTTTCTAAAGAGATATGTAGTGTGACTGCTGGCTCCATTTGCTTCAGGCATAGGCTTTTTCACTCTTCTTTTAACTTCTGCCCATATGAAAAAAGCAGTGAATATTTACATATTTGCAAATCATGTATATGCGTATACACATGCATGCATATGTGTCAATTACTCAGGTTAGCTTACATCAATGATGTATGTGTCCTTCTATGTGCACAGTATATCTTGGAACATCTTTACTAATCCTGAAAGGAAATATGGTTAAGTGCATATAATGTACCTAGACTTTCCACCCAGAACCGATTGTTTCCCAGATTTCTCAAAAGATTAATATATTAGAGCATCTTTACTATAGCTTATAGCAAGACTAGGTATATATTTTTGTAGAGAACAAAGCGAAAGTGTTTAAAAACATTTTTATGATTAGGCCATAAAATTTTAGCACGGCACAAGAATAGTCTGTGCTTTTTTTTTAATTTATTTTTATTTGACACTTTTTAAATAACAGTTTAGGGTTAAGTTCAATTTCTTTTTTCAAAGCACAAGCATATCTGGGATTAGGAATCATAAAAATAAAAAAATGCAGGAAGTGGACACATTTTAACCTAACAGATTTGTAAGAACACTAAAAGAAATTATCTTATTACTAATGATTAACACGCTTTCTCACCTTACTAAACTGCATGCTTGTGTTCTTACCTGGACTGACACCTAATCACAGTTGGACCTCTGGAATGGGAGCCAGGTGGGCAAAGCAGTTTGCGGAGACTTAGAGGCAAGTTTGTCTTACTTTGCAGCCAAAAGCATGGCTTGTGCAGATTAAGCCCTTTTATTTTTAATGTGGCTTTATTTAGAAGCATTAAAAGAGCTGCATTTCTTTCTATTATCATAGTGCATGTGATTTTCCTGACAATGGATTGCATGTCACTAAAAAAGCATCCACACTTGCTGTCATAGTTTTTTGTCTTCTTACTTTATTAAAATATGTATGGTACACTAAACCAAAGCAGTTTTAAGTAGTTTTAGTAATCTACATCACTGATTGTTTATAGGCAGTGACATTTGTTGCACTTCTTTTTACACTGCAGATCCTACAAATCCATTATCTCTAGATTCTGGTGAGGCTACTTTCGAAGAACTCTCAAATGGTGGAGGTTATGGACCAGTTCAAGGCCAGAAACGAAATCGCAAGCCAATTCCCGCCGTAGACCAGAAAGCTGGCAAGGGAGGGAACTGCAAACAACAGTGAAACAAGTTTTGCAAGCACTAACCACCCGAGATATTACACAAATTGTTGCTACCAGTGAGTGTGCTATAGATTGGGATATCGAAAGCTAATAGAATTCAACAGTAATGTTCTTTTTATAAAAACACCAGCAAAGGCTTTCATGATGCTGCCATACTGGTGGAGTTTTGGGAGCAAGGGGGTCTCTAAAGAGACTAAACACCAGCTCAATGAAAACATAATGTTCTGCATATTTTTTTATGTTTATGCAGTCACAAGTCACTGGCATGACAAAGAAAATTGTGAGGCTTACTTTTAGAGCCGATGTAATGGATTTTGGTTGTGTACCCACAAAATGATTTCTTTGATCTTTACCATGATATTTACATCTAACTCTTGGAATCAACAACCAGTTAAATATGTCCTTAAACTGAGGAGCTGTGACTCAGCCCTTTGCTTGCAAGAATGCCTTAAAGAGTGAGGGGAATATTAAAAAGAAAAAGTGTTTTTCAATTATCAGAGTAAAATTCTTTTTTGGTAAATCTTCCAAAGATGTTGTAAATGTCAAATCATTATCACCTGTTAAATTTGGATGTTTTTTTGGAATAAGATCAGTCACATTGATTAAGATCTTGATACTGATTTATGTTGACACTAAAACAAAATGTTCCATTTGTTTTTTTGCTTTTTGGCACAAAAAAATTTGGGGTTACAAGTATGTTGTAGATATATGCTAAAACTTATTGTCTTAAGATAAAATAAGACAAGAGTTGTCTTGGCATTATCTTTCCTTTTTCGTTGTATTCTTGTTCTCATGCATGCCATATTCAAATTGTAAATGGAAATCTGTACATTACATATGAGTTAATAAGAATGTTAAACAAGTGAAGAGATTGTTACAGCTTGTACAAATAATAACAGTTATCAATAACACAAGTCATTTGTCAAAATCTGCCCAAACTGCAGTATTCCATAATTTTTTTTTATAAGGGACCTAACAGTTGTTTATACATTTCCTTCATTAAAAGCAAGATTTTTGGATGTGTATGAGCTTTGACATAAGTCGCTGCATGTTATGATTTCCTGTATAAAAGGATTCAAAGAATTGGCCTAGTAGCCTCCACATGGGCTGCTTATTATGTCCGTGACGTAGAAAATTACAATAAGTGGTTGTGACAAGTCATGTTTACAACTTGGTACTTTAGAATTCTCCTGGCAGCTCAGGACATTTTCTTCTCTTTTTCTATACTGTTAGTCTCTGAGCTAATATGGTCTTGCCTTCTTCAGCAATCTGCCTGCAAGAACCACGTTTGCTTTTCTGTGCACCATGTCCTGTATTTAAATTTGCACTTCTACCTCACCTGAATGTTCCTTTTGCAAGAATGAAGAAACATATTTTATAAAGATTATTTTCTGTATGCGTAAATGATGCATTTTGTATTCTTGTGGTCCTTTTCACAGACTACCCAAATATTACGGCCAAATAGATGTTTTTAAAGATGGAAAAAGCATAAGATCAAAGTTGTAATATTACTCCAATTGACTGAAGGAGCATAGAGAGGAAAAAACCAGACCACCCTAGCATTCAAACAGTTGCCTAGCACAAAGTCCATAAGTGTACTTTGTCCAGCAAGAAAGAAGATTCCTGAATATACTAAGACAGTGTCAAAGTGTAGCTTCCACCAAAATATTAAACACTTCCACTCTGTACGTATCTTCAAATATCAATATACTTATATAAGCATGCATGCATCTGGAAGCTGTCTTGTATCCTCATAGGGACACATCAATCCATATTTCCACTCCCAGAAGTTAGCTACTAAATGGCTTGTCATCCAGTGTACTATTAACGCAAATTTTTGTATTGGCATCCTGCTCAAAGAGCAGCTCAACTTCATAAATCTTGAAGCCATGATCTATTAGGTCAGCAGTTCTCAACCTTTTACTTGTGACGCCCCCCTGACGAACAAAGGTACATCCGCTCGCCCCCCCCCCCTTAGCTAGCAATGTAAGCTAATTTCACTAATACCGGTATAAGAAACTTTTTTAAAATGACCACCTTCGCCCCCCAATTTTAATGGATGCATTAATGCGCGCCCCACTGTTTGAGAACCATGGTATTAGGTTATTTCAGTTAATTATGTTTCCTCTTTGAAATAATAAACAAGAATCTGTATGTCACAACAGCATGCAAGGTTCAGTACAGTCAGGAAAATAATTTCCCAAAAGAAGAAAAAGGAAATTCAGTAAATTCACTGGTCTGTAGCCTAATAGATAATCCTGGTGAGATTTTGTGACCTTCATTTACCATCTTCCTCCTGGTCAACTGTGAGTCTGAAGTTTTCACCTGAAGTACCACACACCTTGTCTTGTTTAATGATTTAGCCAGAAAAGAAATATTTACAGGAAATAACTCAAAAGCTGTTCCAACTGCACATCCACACCTGTAAGAGTTGTTTAAGGCTAAACACTGTAACCTACATTATGTGGCCACTTTCATCAAGAGTGAGTTCTGAAACGCCCCACATATACATCTCATTTAAGAGTGGATTGCCTTTTTGAAAGGAAGAACAAATGTGGCCACCATCAGCTGCTTTTTATTTATGGCATTTAGAAAACACTATCAGCATGTATGTGCTGCTAATGAACAACAGTTTATTGGCTATAACCCAGTGTGCCACAGAAGTAAATCAACGATAGCTCCAAAAAGCTTCTTATAGTTGCGGTTGTAGGGAGAAATGTATTTGAAAAAAACTTTGTGGGTACAGACAGTATGTTGCCTGTCCTCTAATACTTTTTGTCTGACCTTTACAGCGTCTTGATCTATTGACACATTAAAAATGACATAAGCTCTGTACATCCTTATGGGATAGTTCTATGGAACGAGGCAGAGAGGTGAGGTGGGAGTGCTGCACATGGATTTACAGTTTTTGCTGGATAATGCTAAACTCTGCAAAGCAGGGCATGGGTGGATTTGTGTTATCAGACAGCAGATATAGTATTACATTCTCTTGTTGCTTTTCATTTTTTTATGTTCTTTGCTGAAACAATATGTGCCAGGTTAGCATGAAGAGAGCCTTTGCTTCAGAATTTGTGAGCAAAATATGTTTGATAAAGCAATACATACAGGCAGTCAGCCTTTAATTGTATAATTTATTGTTTTTATCTGAAAATTTGAAAATAAGAATGTAAGCCAACAGTTGTGTGTGAAGGGTTGATGTACTAAATGCACTGTACCAGTCAAAGTTCGCAGTTTGCATGCTGCTGTCACAATATGCATATAAATTACTTAACCATAAATTAAGGTTGGGCATGGGTCTGGCTTTGGATGTTTGTGTATGTATTCCTTTTTTATTTTATTAAAACCCATTTTTGATGGGTTGTTTAACTGTCTCATTGTATCTTTGCATGTTACATGCATGTATAAAATTGTTGGGATTTTTTTTTTCCCTTGGTAGCAATGTAAGTTCTATGAAAATGCTTGTTGAAGCATGCTGGTTTTTTTTGGTCATAATTATTACAGAAATAACCCATGTACTTTTATATTCCCCCCCTTCCCCTAATGTAATACAGTGAGCATCAAGTAGTTCAGTATTTATTGGTTTGTAGATATGTCATCTTTCATGACTTGTCTTGTTATCTCCATGTATAAATACATGGACAATATATGCACACATGCATGGCATTAATTTGTTCATTCACAAACAAAACAGAGCAATCGGTATTCACTGAATAACTGCATTTACTCCTCAATCTTACCCTAACCTGTTCATATGCTAACCTGCACCACATACAAAAATGTGTTTTAATAATTATTCCCTAATAATTGTTAGATGCAGTAGATTAGTATATCACTTTGATTACACAGTAATAATGAAGCTTACACAATGAATGCATCATACATTTTCCCTGCCTCTAGGGGTACAGATTTTCTGCTTCTGGGCATTGGATAATGTACAAACATTTTTTTAGAATGTCTCGATGTAGAATACAGTTCACTCATGCAGAGCTTAGCTAAGGTAAACTTTGCTCATCCCCATTGCTCACCAGTTGGTCAGCCATGCACTGAAATTAGCTAAGATGAACTCTGCTCACTCTCATCACTCACCAGTTGTTCATGCATTCTCTCTTTCTCTTAATTCACTTCAAGACCATTTGGTCTTGCACACATGCTCACATTCAGCACATTATCACGAGTGCCATTGAAGTGCCTGTGATTTAATTAAGTTGACGGTAGTCTGCTGTATGCCTTTTGCCCTGGCTGGTCTACAGTTAAAGAAAAATTGGTAACATCAAGAAATCAACTTTTGAAAAGGGACTAAGGTGCAAAATTATTTTCAAATGACTGGGTTTAGTTTATTACACCATATTAATTCCACCAGTGTGAGTTAGCACATTACATTGGGCATGACCTTTGAACATTGCAGTTTTCATACAAGGCCTACTTTTCAGAAGAGGTTCTCTCATGATATCACCCCATTTGCATATGCTTGGTTGGGCATTTGGTGACATCATAAGTTCAGCCTTCTTATGTAGTGTTTTGTTTTTATTAGAGCTTGCTTTACAGTACCTCTTAAGGAACATCCTTAGCCCCAGGATCTGAATTAAATGACAAGTATGACTCCCATTTTATTTGTCTGGGAAATCACTTGTAAAACATTTTTGTGCTAAATACTATAAACATTTTTGTTGGAGCTTCATGCAGCAGCAGGTGCTTTCCTACTCATGAAAAAAATGATTGAAAATTGAAACTGGTTCTTAGAAAATTCTTTGGTGTATGATATTTTCTAGGGTGCTAGAACTTTGTATGTAAATAACCTCAGTGACTTAGTACTACGATTTCCACTTGTAGTATTGGCTGCTTTCTTTATATTGCCCACTTTATGTGAAGTATGCCAACATTGCTGGGAGTCCTGAAAGATCAATTCCTATGGAAGAAGACCACATCTGTATGTTGGATGATAATAGTTTTTGTAGGGCCAGAGGTTGATGTCAACATTCCATCCACAAGAACATTGTAAAAAGACCAGAAAATGTGCCTTTCTTAATGTTTGTTTGAAAACAAACGTGTCTTTATGGTTGCCCTGTGGTATGTGCCATAACTGGATAGAAGCCTGTTTTAGGCGTTTCCTTGAGAGAACTTTGTTTTTTTGATGGTGCCAGATCCTGTTAAGAAGTTGTCTTATGGAGTTCTGTTAATGTCTGCACAAATTTTACAAAATGTTGGATAGGACAGCTGTTGAAATGGGAAGAGATTGAATTTTCATCAACAGCTTGAAATAGCCTGTCACATTTGTCCTCTCTCCCTGTAAAAGCATTTTCTTAGGTAAATAGTGGTACTTTACATATTTTGTTCTTTTTAGTTGTGAGAATCTCATATTCTTGTCTTGCATATATTTAGCAGAGTTCTCTTTTATGTATGATCATATAGCATAATGTGTTTGCAGCATTTGGAAAGTAATTTAAAATACTCATGTTTTAGGGGAGGGGGAAATTTTCATGGTCATGAATATATCAGGAAGTAGAAAGGTGCTTTAGTGTGACACATTTGTGTGTATAATGGTGATAGAGATTAAATATCTTTATTCAGTTATTTACAAAAGAGCACCATGTGTTAATCAGAACTTTTTTTTTGCAAGTAGCATGTGAGTACGTGTGCAAATTTAAGTTTGTGCATGCATAATGGCAAGCATATATGCTTTAAAAACAATATTTACAAGATGCAGCCATGAAGTATAAAGACTTGAATCTTGACTAAATCATTTTTTATTACAAAAGATGCTTAAGTAGCATTTTTATTTAACAGCTCAGTACATTTGGATGATTTATATGGAACTTTACAGATGGAATATTGTAATGCACGAGTTTGAATGACAGCTTTGATGTGAAAGATGTAATGGTTTAGCAGGGTTATCAAGCAAGCACCTCAACAATTCACTGTACCCTACAACTTCTGTCCACTTCTCACCAACAGCCATGTGTCTGTGACCATTGTCATTACTAGAACTTAAAGTGTGAACACATCGTTAGTTTAGAGGTAGTAGGAAGATGTGTGGAGTTCATTGGTTTGTGCGTTTCTTAAAAGTTTTTTTTTTTCTTTCGTTAGATTGGCTGAGACTTAAAAAAATCACTGCCTGTGTTGATTCACATATCAATGCATTCTACATGACCCCTTTCTTAAAGTTTTACTGCATTAAATGAATCATACTCAACAAAAATCAGACTAGTCTAATTCTTGCCATTTTGGACATTCATAATATTCTTACTCATGGAGTAAGACTGTAGATAATAAAATAAACAAGTAACACCAGGCGAGAGCTAATCTTTGGATTTTTTTCCCCAAGAACCTGTGCATGTACATTTGCTGATGCTAAAAGCTTGTGATTCCTTTATGGTGATAGATGAGGAAAATGAGAACTTGCAGTAGGGAAATATGACTTTCTGTAAAAAGTAAACTTTCATTCTGTTGATAATAAGATTGTACTCTCACATTGTTAATGTCCACTAGGTGCTTAGCCTTTTTTTTTTTTCATTTGCTACTTGACACTTCCTGTGCCATATATACAACATAGATTATTAAAGCACTTGAATATTTTGTTTTTAATTCAAAACTTTGTTCCATACAAAACAAACAGTCAAGGCACTGGACGTGGATCCTTTTTTTATTTTAAACTTTGTATTCCATACAAAGCAAATTACAAAGGCACATAATTTCAAATTTTTATTTGTGTTTGTTAAAATTTAAAGATACAATATTTCTGCCCTCTGTCCCTTAACCCCAATCCTATCTCCCTCCCCTCAAAAAATGAAAACAAAAATGAAATATTCTTAGTGCTAAATTAAGCTTTTTTTATTTGTTTCTATAATCATATATGGCCAAGATGTTTGTAATTATCAGGAATAACAGGATGGTGGTTTTGGAGGGTGGGGAGGGGTTGGGGATTTAAGAGAAACTTTCTTCCAGTCCTCCAGTTTTTCTCCTCCCCTCCACTCCCAAGTTGAAGGCAAGAGTTTATTTTAAATGTTTTGCATGGAAAAAAACTGACTTCTTTATGGCAAACTGTTTAGATTTTTGGTAAAATAAAATGCTGTGTAGGCTTCTATGTATGCTTTATACAGCCTGTGTCTTCTGCCCATTGTTTTGAAGATCACTTTGTTACACAGGCATATGCAAGCCTATGCACTGACACAAGATATGTATGTATATAAAATACTTTTTTTTTTGTTTTTTGCAATGTCATATGGAAATAAATGCAACAGAAGTTTGCTGGCTTTTGAATCAACTTGTGTATAAACGGAGGAGAGGTTATACTAGAGATTGGGAGCTACATCATCCAGTTGGAGGTCAACTGCGCCATTCGATGCAGACGTTAAGGTGGTTGGGTGGGGGAAGTGCAACGTGGAGGGAAGGACTTCAGTGCCAACAATACCCGCACTCAAAAAAGCACTCCCGCTCCCACTTGTTCTAGAAACATCAAACAGGACAGATAAGCATGAATTTATGACACGAACTTGTATTACTACACATCCATGAATTATGATGTGTGCAGTGGAGACAAGGACCGATAAAGACTATGGAAGCTTTTAATGTTGTCTGCATCTGTCAACGCCAGGTCATCAAACCACGGACGTATATAGGGGATATTAGTTCGTGGTCAAATAAAGAGTATCCTCCTTGGTCAAACCACAAAACAATTGAGAAGACCGTTAGTCACCCTCCTTGTGTTTTCTGTCTCTAAACATCCTGAGCTATGAAAAGATGCTCATTAGGACCAATATATGCAAAGGCGTTTTGGTTCCGGTGAAAAGTAATCAGCTTCTGATGCGTCTCTCTGAAAGTCTTTAACGTTTGGCGAGTTATTGCGGAAAAAGATTAGGGATTTTCGTATTTTGGGTTTTATCCGACTGGAGTAACTTATATTAAGTCAGCCCCTCTTTTAAAAAAAAATCTTTCTAATACAATTTGGAACATTAAAAACTGTTTAACGGCTGGAATGCAAACAGCACGTCCCATCAGAATGAAAATGCTCACTGAGCAGGTGCTGCATATATCAGTCAAATGATTGATACAGAATCAATCAAGGTTGATGCTAAAAAAAATAATAATTAGCTTATGATGTGCTCGTCAATCAGGGTGATAATGCAGCTAATTGTGGAATAGCGTTCGTGAGCTCTCGGGCTTAATCGTGTTTTGTTCTCATGATGAGTCTCCCTCGCTGTGCTCGTCCTTCTCAACATCGCTTTAAGACAGTGGTTCTTAACCTTGTTTGAGGTACCGAACCCACAAGTTTGAACTGCACATTCACCGAACCCTTCTTTAGTGTCATCACGAATTGCGGGTGTGTCTTGACCTCCGTGGCGGAGGCTCCGCCGAACCCCTGAGACCGACTCACCGAACCCCTAGGGTTCGATCGAATCCCGGTACCACTGATTTAGGACATCGAACGCAGAGGATCGACTCATCTATGAGTCTATTAAACATGATCACGTTCTGGGAAAGCTGAGTCTCCAAAGATAGCACTTCCAGGTTGCTGATAAGTATTCTAACAAAGCCTATACATGCAGGACTTCCCGATTGACTAAGCTTTAATGTAGTAAGATATAAGTCGCTGGGCAGACTACTGACACAGATTCGATACGCAATTTTTAGTTGGAGACAAGGTATAAAAAAGTCTACATATCTTCCAACAACAACAACAACAACAACAACAACAACAACAATAATCACCTGAATGCTGTCCTCCCTTTTAGCATCGAAAACGCCTTACATCGATCAAACAATCAGGTAAGTGTTTCTGATTTTTTTTGTCTGCTTATTGTCATTTATGGTAGTTCCAGGGGAGAAGGTATGTAGAGACCCCTTTCCCCGCTATTATTTTACAAGAATTATTATTGTGGTATGTTTTGTACGTTCAGTACTGAGAAATACAAAACTGCCGAGTGGAGTTGTGCAAGTCCTATTCACCTCGCTTGAGTACCTTACACAGCTGCTATTACACCCTTGTATGTAGATAACAACCCGCCATGACTGGTGGTGGGTGCCTGGGGGTGTGTATGTGTGAAGTGGGGAGGGGTTAGCAGAGGTGTTTACTTCGCCATGGTTGTGTCCTCGGCAGCTACATAGGGTGCTAAAGGTTTGGAAGGGGTGTGGGCAGCGGGAATAACACACTATTTTTATCTTTACATTACAACAGAAATTTTTTATTGGGTGGTGTTTATTTTCTGGCTGCTATATTTGCTGTCGTATGTAGGTCATTTCTCGGAAAAGCGCTTAGGATATTGATGTCATTCCACTGAGTGACCCTCTGGCAAGAAATTTTATGATTTGATTAAATGTTTGCTTATCATGATAAATGTATCTGTCTTCCTCAAAGTCAATTTAAATTTTAACTTTTAAGATTTAACTCTTGTATACTGTAGAGAGACAGACAAGACAAGCAGATTCTGTGGACAAGAAAGAAATGCGACTGAGATCAGTGGATCGTGATTTCAGTGTCGCACTACATGGGGCCATCTTCATGAATTAAATTTAACGTTACCTCGGGATCATTTTTATGAAGGCTTTTATTTACATCAAAGCAGTCAAATAGAAAGTGAAGGTACAAGCATCCTTTCCCCATTTCCCCTCTCAACCGCTAAAAAGCCACGAAGCTGCTGCTTATACAGTTAAATGAGATAAAGAGCACTTTAGAAACTTTATCACTATGATTGACAGACGGGGGAAAAAAAAGCTGACTCGAGTTGACAAAATTAATCAACAGCCATACGATCAGATGTTACGGCCCCTCGTATACTAACGTTTCTGAATGACTCGGATTGCTATTTGTACATATAAATATATCCTACTTTAAATATATATATACGCGAGCATCTGCGTATAATGACTAATTGTTTAATGAAGACTAGTTTAACTCATTTTTACAGTTAAAACTAGTTAGGGCATCTTGTTACAATATTTATTTATACTCGAAACTCATTGCCTCTTGACTTTGTACAATATCCATGGGTCACAACTTATCGAACATTTCTATAGAAATAATAGATACAAGCTTTTTAACAGACTTCATTTGATAAATAGCTTTCTTGACCTTTGTTCCCCAATAACTGCCGTAGTTATTGATTCATTTTTTTTCTTCAATATGAAAAAGATTAAAAAGAAAACTGTTTTGCACGATTTACTAAAAGAAAGAAATGGTGAAACATAATTGTTCATACAAATTTTTCATTCTGTCTCAGCTAAACTCAGAAAGTGCCTGACGATTGAAAGATGGAGATTGGCTTACGTGTGCTACGCGGTCCTAACTGGACAATGGGCGATGAAGATGGGGGTGAAGGCCACGTCGGGACAATTGTGGAGCAGGCCAGTGTTGACACCGTCCACGTCATCTGGGACGGGGGACAGGTCAGCACGTGCCGTGGTGGGTTGAGTCAGGGAGGTTATGATCTCCGTATCCTGGATAACGCCACTGTGGGTGAGCTTTACAGACCAACCTCAACGGTCTGAGTTTTTTTCTTTTTCTTCTTCTTCTTCTTCAGATATCGGTAGATATAGACGATATAAAACTAACCTGTACATTTCAGCTTCCAAAACTCATCCGTTAATAGTTTGGTGTTGACGGCTGGCAATGTTGTGAATGGTGTACCAACGGGACGAAGTACACTGTCATCAGCGCTCGTTGATCGCAGGTGCGAATCGCCTACTTCGCAAGAGGATAATTAATTTTTTTCTTTATTGTATCAAATAACTTCACTATACAATGTAATGGTTCTTGTATGCTTTGTATTACTGCATTTATTTCATACTAGTTACAGGTTGGCTATAGAAAAATAAAGCATCTTTTTTCTATTTCTGTTTGTGCTCGCGCTCACAGTTGCGCACGTGTGTGTGTGTGTGAGAGAGAGAGGGAGACAGACAGAGAGAGGATCAAGTGTGTGTATGTGAGAGAGAGAGAGCGCGCGCGCTGTATGGATGTATATACAAGCATAACTTCTTGTTTGTTTTCAGGCATTAAACATCCTCAGGTTGTTTGTGACGAATGCCAAGAGACAGATATACTGGGCATCCGCTGGAAATGTGCAGAGTGTGATAACTTTGATCTCTGCTCATTGTGCTACTTCAGTGACCGCCACGACCTCGGTCATCAGTTCTGGAGAATTGAAACACCTGAGTCACCCCTGTAAGTCTCAAGTTCCCCCTTACTTATTATTGTGCCAGCAAGCATCTCCTGTAGTAGGTATTTGGCACTGTTCTCATAGCCACTTCCTCCAAACGCCTTTTTAATTCAAGTTATCTCATGTCTGTGTCTGCGTTGTGGGCAGGCCTGACGAGAGGGGAAGGGGCCTTGGGGGGGGGGATCATACTAGCAATTGCACTAAGACGCCACTGCACATATTCCTATAGAATCACCAATGCTGATAGACACTTCCATTAAACTCTTTAACCTGCAAATAGACTAGGATTTCGGAACTGAAGGAAACATATTCTGATAATTTCAGGTATATGTGAAATAAAGCATGTGATCATATAGTACACTTCCACGCTTTCTCCAAAGTGAGCTACAGACATCCTTTATATTAAAAACTTTCACACTGTCACCATAAAAAAAAAAAATTAAAGGAAAGTATGAAACAAACATTATGGCACTAAGAAATATGACAGGGAATCAAACTACCTGCCAAGCACTTGTCATTGCAGCAAAATGTTTCTGAAGGAAAAAAGGAGCTGACTTTTAATTCTTCATTTCAGAGAGAAAGTGGAGCGGCGATCAAAAAGCCTGAAGATGCGAGTGTTGGGAATCTTCCCTGGTGCCTCAGTGGTTCGAGGAGCAGACTGGGAGTGGGGCGACCAAGACGGTATGTCAGAAATCCTGCAGTTTGCAGCCTAAGGTTACTTTTTAATGCAATTTCTCAAAAACGATGAAGTTCTCATCTGCATTAGCTTGGACTAAGGGGATGCAAGGTCGAGGTGGCCAAACTTGAAAATGTTTTCAATATGTGCTCAGGTGGCAAAGGCGCCATTGGACAAGTTGTGGAAGTTTTCACACCAGCAGCACATTCTGCAAGGAGTGTAGTCCGGGTAGAGTGGGAAAATGGCATTCGAAATGTCTATCGAATGGGCTTCAAAGGCAAAGTTGACTTGCAGTATGAGGAGGAGGCACCTGGGGTAGAATGCTATCTTCAGCATCTTCCAGTTTTCAGTGAGTGTATTCTTTTTGTGATTATTTTTTCTAACCGTTGAGGACATTTGGCTTGAAATATTTTCTTACATACGTATTATTTTTCCTCATTTCTCTGTAAATCCTGTTTACTATGACAGTTTTAAAAAGTGAAAGAGTTATCATAATAAATATTTGCTACAATAAATTACAAAACACAAGTAATATTAGCTATTCTACCATTCATTCAGGTGCCCCATGGGAATAAAGGTCTGATGATCATAACTATTAATTTCATTCAAAAATCTTTATTTGCATTTCTTATAACCACTTAAAAGCCACTATGAAACATTTATCTACAATGAATATCTCTTTCAAATGTATTGTAATCTTGAAATATGTATTATCTATTTTTAATGGAGGTCTTATTAGTTGCATCAATGAGTTTTTTAAAATAAAAAACGCCATATTATGTTTTAAACCAGTGATGCCCAACCTTTTTCGGCCATACACATTTCCGACACGCGTGTCACGGGCCGCTTCACCGCAAAAATACAAAAAAAAAAAAAGAAAAAAAAATTAGAGCAGATACCATTTTTATTAGAAACACGGTGTACTTACCATTAATTATGTAGTAATTAGTGGGATATTTGAAGTTGTTTTCCCGAAACCAACTTCTGAATGTCCGGCCTCATCGTAGAGACACCAAGTCGGAGCACTGAATCAAAATGTTTGTCCATCGAAAACAAAATTGAGAGACGCCCCTACGTAGGGATAAATACTTCTTCCCTTTTTTTTTCGTTTTTTTGGGTCTTTTTTATTACTAACATGCCGATTTCCTGCACTGTGGGCAGAAGTTTCGCGGGCCGGATATGGCCCGCGGGTCGTAGGTTGGGCATCTCTGTTTTAGACATACAGGCAGGTTATTAATCACCGCTACAATTCAAATTTAAATGAAATATGAACTATTTTAGGGACCCAAGTTGAAGTTTACTCACTTCTAAACCTTACAACTCTCCTATCTGTTATGGTTTATCCACATAAAAGACTTAAAAATAATAAAGTTGACTTTTGTGTACAGAGTTACAGAAGTATACTAAGGCAAAGCTGAGTGAGGATATTGTAGATGGTGACTCAGTCTGCATAAATGTTGGAAAGGAGGAACTGGAACAGCTTCAGAAAGCTCGCAGCGGCTGGGCGGTTGGCATGATGGAGGTTAGATTGCTTAGTTATTAAAACAGCTTATGCTGTTTAAGTGCTAGAAATATGACACACATTATTTAGCATATTCAGCAGACATTGTTAGATTCTGTGTACAATTCAAATCTACCTAGCTGCTTCATTTAAATATTCAAAAGTAAATGAAGGACTCGCATCTTTTACATATACTTTTATCACTGCTTTATCTGATACCTGTCATGACATAAGTAATATTTTCAAAATTTGCCTCTATTTCTCAAGATTAAGAGTTATAAAAAACGTTATTGGTGATGCTGATTCATGATGATCAAACTGATGTAATTTTTTTCCATTTTTATTTAATAGTGCTTTGGAAAAGTTGGCAAAGTTCAAGGTTTTGCATCAAATGGAGATGCTATTGTTTCCTTTGGTGCTAAGAAATACAGGCTTTTTCCTGGAGCTTTGAAAAAGGTTTGGCTTTAAAAGAAAATTCAGCTGTGGATAAATGTACAAAGTTGAGTTAAAGCCACATCTTTAGTGTACAAAATGCTGTTTAACATGCCTTTGATAATGTTTCCCCAAATTAGGGAGAGTGTTCCTGTTTCTTTCTTGAGATATACACCTGTGAATGGAATAGGTCAAATTCGAAATTTTGTGGTTGTCCAAGAGGCCTAATTAACATTCAGTCTCAGCTCTCACATTGGCCATAGCCTTGACGGTATTGTTTTATCTATGTACTAGCCTGGTTTCCAGTCTGTTGACCTCTTTCAGTGCATGGCATGTTTTGTTAGTCATAGATTTGAAGAACAGATTTTTGATAGTCGCAATTTTTTTTAAAAGAGAACAGAGTATCTTGTTAAAAAAAATTTTCTCACGAGAGCTTTAAAAACTTTAAACTTTGTTTTGAAATCTATGGCTTTACATGTTAATATTTGTTTAAGTACTGTTCTTGAGTATGAAAAACAGATCATATTAAAGGTCCATTGTTTTTATTTCTATTCCAAAGATTTATAAGAATAACTAAAAAAATACAATTGTTTTGCCGCCACATAACCTTTCTATCTTGACATATATGTCATTTACAGGTCACACAAATTTCTGTTGGATCCAGAGTACGTGTTCTTGATGATGAAGACAGAGTTCGGATTCTTCAAGATGGACATGGTGGATACAATTCAAAAATGCGTTCTGTGAGCTCAAAGATCATCATATCTGTTGCTGACTTTTCCTTTCTCAGACTGATGACATGGTTGATGACATAGTTGCTATGTTCGAAGAGACTGTTATAAAAATGCTTACACTTTTCATTTTCTTGCAATAATCAAAGAATAAATTCATGAACTAATTGTGCATACACTTCAGAGAAAGTGCATATGTGTGTGTATGTGCGTGCACATGTGCATGCATTACATCTTCTATGCATGTAAAAGATTATGTTAAAAAAATTGAAGCTAGACTAAAATAGTCAAATGCAGCATGTCACATGTTGTTCAAGGTTCATGGCATATCTGCAACAATCTTTAGCTATTAAGGGTCATACTTTTGTCTAATGATAAACAGAAGCATTTTATCACTATTCTTTTTATTATTATTATTATCATCATCATCATCATCATCATTCTTCTTCTTCTTCTTATTATTATTATCGTTGATCAATCCTCTTTTGAACAATTCCAGTACTGTACTTCTGATGCATGTTGCAGTGTCTTGGGAAAGTAGGTGAGGTGATCAAAGTAGATGACGACGGTGACCTGGTGGTGAAGTTCAACGGATGTCAGTGGGCGTTTAACCCAATGTGTTGCACACCTGCCCCTAATGAAGATGTCGACACCATTTCTCTTACCCATGAGGATGATGACAGCGATGGAATGTCACTGGGTGCGCAGAATAACAGTCACATGTATGGTGTGGTGGAAGATATTATTATTTGAACATGCAGAGAAATATGACCTTACATAAATGTTGTTTAGTTTGGTTGAGAGATGTCACAACATTTTCTCAGAGTGATCTGAAAGGGGATGGGTGGGGAGATTTTATTTCTTGTCATTCATGTACATTGTCATCTATCATTTACTTTCTGCATTTGGTGTCTTATTTAAAAATAATCTATTCCCTCCCACACATGAACTGCAAGCCTTGAAACAAAGACAGTATTCCCTCCACATCCCTGTAGAGAAAGAGATTTTGTATCTCCGTGTATTTGTATTGGCTGCTATCCGTACCTCATCTCTGTGGGTATTAAAGACTGAAAAACCATTTTAGTAAGATCCTTTTCCTAGTTAGCTTTGTAGCCCAACAACTTGACAATACAAATAGAATGTGGTCAGATTTATGGATTTAATAGCCTAAATGTGGTTCCATGATGGTAAAAACACGTGATAAATAATAGCTGCCTCCCCTAAACTCCAGTGTATATGATGGAGCTTTGCTGTGTGATATTATATACTAATGAATAAACTACTCTTTCAAATTGAAAACAAATTTAACAACATTTTTTGAATATTATGATGCATTTATTCCAATATTGTTTATCAGGTCAGGGTGGAAATTTACTATGGCTTCTGGCAGCCTTCAGCCAAGCAGCAAAGGAGGCGGCAAAGGAAGTGCCTATCCATATATTTCTGAAGGCCATTGCAGATCGGGAAGAAATTCCTGCTCTCGAAATGTTGAAGAAAAATCCAAGACTGGTGAGTGTCAGCATCATTCTATAGAGCAGCTGTAATCGCCTCTAACTTTAAGAGTTCACTTGTGGATGAAAGACTCAAGCTCTAAACAATTTATTTATAAGATACATATATTTTATGCAGGATATATGAGGCCAAATGTCACAAGACTATATATTACAGTATACCTTTGTTCAGTATCCAAAAAGACACATTAATTTTGAGAGCTTTGCTTTTTTAATGCATTTCTCAGTATCTTGTAATTAGGACCGTGCTTAGGGAAGCATCTGCCTATAGGGCCCCGCTCTAGGACTCTGTGCTTTTGATAGTCGCCAAGGGCCCGGCCCACGCTTTTGATTAAAACCGTGGCAATCGTGGTGTCAAGGGTCCCACATGTGCTCTATGGCTCGGGCCCCGCGGGTCGAAGAATGGGTATGCTGGTAATAGATATATATAATTTTCTTTACAAATGGGTTAGGTTTTTTGAAGACAAGACATACTTGTGTAATATCTTTCAAAAAAGCATGGTTTAAATTATTTATTACTGAAATTGTCTTTCATTGAAAGGCAACAGCACAGATTCAGGGATTATCAGCTCTGCATATAGCAGCCAACCGTGGATTGCTGTCCATTACACGTGCATTGATTGCCGCAGGAGCTAACATAAACGAACGAGATAGAGATGGCGATACTCCTTTGACTGCTGGCATGTAAGATGTGGTTGATGTGCAACATATTTCAAGAACTGATCTTCATGAAAGCAGTTTTCCATTCTTATTTTTTCATTTTTTTTCACCTTGCTATCTTTACTTTCATTCTTTTGGTTTGTTTGACAAAGACAGTCAAATTAATGTTAGGAAATGTAGTGTTTTTTAAAAATTATTGTTATCATTGTTGAGGGGGCAGCTTTATTTGTGATTCAACATGTTATGCATTAATTATAAGTGCTTTTACACATGTGGCAATTTTTTCTTTCCTTTCTGCTGGCACTTTTGACATATATATATATATAAATTATATTTAAAGGTTAAACTTTGTTTCCTGTAAAGACATTTGAACAAAGACAGTTATAGTAACTGACTTCGGTTACACCTGGAGATGAAAGACTGATAAGATTTTTATGGGTTTTGTTTTTGGGTAATTTTCAGTGCTTTAACAGACTAAAAGTCTTATTGGCTGTAGGGTTTGTGCATTTAGGAAGTAAATATCTTTTGTACAATTAATTGATTTCAAGATAAAAAAAAACCCAGAAAGCAAAATTCCTAGAAGTCATAAGGTCAGGGAGGTTCAGCAGCCATCTGGTTAGTGCACTTGACTTTAGAGTAGTATTTCTTGAGTTGTAACTATCTTTGTAGAAAGATTGGAAAGCTTAATCCCTAGGTTCATCCAACAGCAGTGAGTAATCAGGAAAGTCTCTTCTCTCAATTGCCCTGCCCTAGGCATGGTGAGCCATTTACCATTCATTGGTCAGGCCATATGACCTTTTGCCTTTTTTCTCAAGATTAAGGTCAGACATAAAGAGATGCCCGACTGCATTCATTGCATTATCATATATAAAAATAATATATGGGGAGTTGGGGAGTGGTTCGCTATGTTTAATATTAAACTTGCAAACATCAAATGTAGTGCCTTGTAGTCTAGGGCTGTGTGTGGTTAGTTGGATTGGTGGGAAAGTGCTGCCACCTAGTAGTGATTCACATTATGAGAAAAAAACCCCAAACATGTGTAACATAGACAAGATCAGAACCTAAGGCCTGTAGGTGTAGTGGTGACAAGCAAGTGTATATTAACCACTGGACTACCACGTGTCCCACCTAGAGATCGATGTATGCTTGTGCTATGCACTAGGTGCAACAGATAAATATGATAGCATCTTAGCTAAGTATTTTTTGAAATGACAAGTGCAGCGCCATTTTTCTATGGATGTAGCTGCTCATATATATTTATATTCTTGGAGATGAATTATTCTTGTTCTTATTCCAACCTGGTCTCCTCAGGTCCAACATTGAAATTGCTGAATTTCTTATAAAGCAAGGATGTGATGTAACCATAGCAAATAAGAATGGTCAGACAGCAAGTCACATGGCTGCCAGAAGTGGTTATTCCTCTTTGCTGAAGCTTTTGTTGAGCAAGGGAGCTGACTTCAACGCCCAGGTAAGCACAATGTTTATAAGGGGAAGTTATACAAACTAGTTTATTTTTCTTAGCCCGATGTGAACACAGAGAAAGACGATCATCACCTTCCATGTTTCTATAGCAGATAACATTCCAAATTGAGCATACCTTCACGTTGCTAGAGGTTGGTATTCCAACTTTTAACTGATATTTTATTTGGCTTATCTTTAAATGCAGACACTTATGATTTATAATTTAGAGGTCTGCTGAAAGTAACGGTTACAGCATTTGTGAAGGCTGCAGTATTTGACAGGATGATGCTGGTGATACACCACTCCATGATGCTATCTCAAAGAGTGAGACATCTGCAGCTGAAGTCATAATTTCATGGCCCAAACTTGACATCCGACGCAGAAACAAGAAAGGTTTCCCCCCACTTCACTTTACTGCACTGAGAGATGAGCCTGCGTAAGTTTGTCAACTTTCTCAGTTTTTGTGTCATGAAACCTTAAGACAGAGACATGAATTAGCAGTCTTCAGAACTGGACATAAACGAAGACAGATGTAATTGGTATTGAGGTTACATCCACTTGTGCCCACATGTAAATTAACATGCATTAACTAATAAACCCAGAACACTAAAATGTGCAAGTGGTAATAAACTCCTTAAAATACCAGGAGGGTGGAAAACAAAGTCCTTAAAAGAAGCATGAGGGCAAAAGAGGGGATGCTTAACATTCAAAGAGCAGGTAAATCCTGTTAGCTTTATTTAATGTTTGTAGTGTTCTGTTTACTTTATTTGTGTCATTAAATTTGTTGACTCAAAATGTTAAAAATGATAAGAGTTTACGGTTTTGCAGTTTCATTGAATTCTCAGATGAAAATTGTGGGTGTACAGTATCATGAAACACTTGTGTGCCTTCTGTATGTTCATCTGTGTGTGCATGCAGCAGCAACAACAGCAATAATAATAATGATTATGAAGATGTCTTATAGAGCGCCATTCCCTAATGCGTAACTGCTTTACAGAAAAGATAATAACAAATGAAGATAATAAAAAGCATAGCAAGCAAAATTCTCTTTAACCAATCAGACAGATAATATTAGTCATAAGTATAAGGGAACAAGAGTATCTTTATACGTTGCTTTAATGCTGAACAGTGTTGTGTTGCAGTCACACACTTAAATGTTCAGTTTCACGCTTATATGTTTCAGTATTACGGAACTGCTTCTCAAAAAGGACAGAACAATAGTGGACGAACAGAAGGATGATGGCTTCACACCACTTCATGTGTGTGCTTTCAATGATCATCATGGAGTTATGCGAATCTTGATAGAAAAGGTTTGCTTTTTCTTTCCACACTTCCCATACATCACACTCTCAATCCATTAGCTGCAATGAAGCTTTTTCTGGCTGCGTACATGTGGGGATGATTGGGTGTGGGTTGTGCTCCATCGTTTCTAAAGCTGTCGTTAGCTGGTCTTTTAGTGTGTCATCCCAGTCGGGTTTATAGCCTTGTCTTCTACCTCTGGAGATACTGCTGCCAAGCGTTGTTTCCTGGTATATCTGTTTCTCACATGTTGTTCTTTGCCTTTTTATTTTACCGACTGAGTTCTTTTTTGTGCTGTGATATGGGGTGTTACAGAATACAGGCAGAAAAGTATAGGTAGGTGGTCACATCCAGCATGCTGGTTGTCTGCTGCACCTTACTTTTGTATGTCTTCTGTTGCAAAAGCAAGGTTTGCATGGCTGGTAGCTTTCCAGACACAGGAGAAGCAGATGGACTAGTCATATGGTTTGTTAATAAAGTTCGTTCTAAATGGCCCTGTCATCAATTTTATTCCTTTCTTGGTAGCCCCAGTTGGTAAGAGTGTTTGTTACAGTTCCCTGGTATTATAAGCAGTGGTATAGTATAAAGTTGAAGCATTTTGTCTGGTGAGATATTCCTTAACTTACCAAAGGTAGCGACCCATTGGCTATCCTCTCCTGGTTTGGCCTGCTTGTCAGAGCAGTTTATCAGGATGTATACCTGTTGCATTCTAGGAACTTCTTGGAGTTGTAGATGAGAGTGAGTACCAGACAGAGATCCTAGATGTTGGCTGCCCTAGTGTACATATGGGCATCACACGCCCATCCTCCAGAGGAGCTAACTCCATCTGGCAGCCCATATGTGGTTGTGTAGTTTTGAAGATTTTTTTTAGCTGAAAGAAATGCCTTTAAGTGTTATCAGAAACTGTAATTCTGAAGAATAAATTTGATATTTAAGTACTTATATCAATAAATGTGTCAATTTTTTGTAAAGTACATGTTAACAAAGAGAAATATCAGATTAAAAACAAGCTAACTTGTACTGAACTTTTATGACCCTTACAAATGATGAATAGTTATATTCTGTTGTTTTTATGTTTACAAAGGGTAGAGCAATGCTGGACAAAAGGAACAATGAAAACCAGACGCCACTTCATGTGGCATGCCATCAGGGTTATTTCAACAGTGTCCAGCTGCTTGTTGAGAAAGGCAAATTTTTATAATTTTTATATATAGTTTATTTGTACATATTGTTACTAGTTTGACTGTAAAATCACCCTGGAAGTGTCTCTAGCTTGCAAAAAAGCCCCAACAACTACAATTTTACACCCAGATTTTGTTTTCTACTGTAAGGGGCAAGGCTATTAAATGAGTTTCTTTTATATATTAATTTGAACTAGCATCAGATCTTATTTTAAGCATTTGTGATTATCGTACTATGTTACAGATCAGTAATGACACAGATGCATTACCTTATATGAACCGTTAGCCTGACATAGATGGGAATAAAAAGTCTTATTTTTCTATGCATCTTGCCCTATGGTGCTTAATGAGCACACCCCAGATTGTGGACAAAGAAGTATGATTTGAGGAAGAATGAGAAGAAAAGAGTGTGGATGTCAGTCCCAAATTTAAAAAAAAAGCATGCTCAGTTTTCACAGTCCAAGATGAAAGATTGTTCGTACCTAATGTTCTGATATTGTACTGTTGTGGTGTTTCTAGGAGCAGATGTAAATAGCAGAGACAGCACGAGCAATACACCATTGCATCTTGCACTCGTGTCAGCTGGGGGATCATCAATGGATCCTAAGCTTCGTTTGGTGGGCCTCTTGTTGTCTCTTATTCAGCCTAGCAACTAAAGGCTGTACTTTTTAATTTTCAGCAATCAAAATCTAAGCAAATTATTTTTATTCTCTTTAAAATAATAATAACGCATGATTTATAAAGAGCATACTCACGCTCATGAAAGAGCATGCTCTTAGCATGAGACAAAAACGCGACATGGGCAACATACAAATGTTGGAAGGATAAACAACAATACTGATGACTAATAAAAGACAACACAGAAAAGGCAAGGAGGAATTGGGTAACGAGAACTGAGAGTTTCATGAATCTATAAAGGATGATGAGTACGGCAATAGCCAGGAGATGAACAAAGTGTGTGTGTGTGTTGGTGGTGGTGGGGAAGCGAAGATGGGCTGGCAATGTGTGGACTGTCGTGAGAAGTAATGAAGGAAGAGGTGTGTTTTCAGAGCACATTTAAGAGATTCGATGGTGGGTACGTGGTGGATATGGAAGGGGGGAGAGTTCCGCTGTTTTGGTTCATAATGATTAAACATTCTGGGACCATTGTGTTGTTCTGGTGACAGGAGTAGTTAGGATATGGTCATCATACGAAGAGCGTAGTGGTCTGGCTGGGATGTAGGGGAAGAGAAGATCACAGAAATAGAGCAGGACGCCAGGACCCATCAAAGTCTTTTCACGACACGTTGACATTGCACGTCTAAAACATCTGTATTGGTATTTCTTTAAGTACAGGGGAGAATTAACGTCCTGAATGATTTCTTTACGACAGCTTATGATGTTGGCGGGACAGTCGGACAGGATGGACGAAGATCAGTGCATTCGGATTGCGCACTTACTGATTGAGAAAGGTGCTGACCCCACCGCCAGAAACAATGATAGACATACACCTCTTGACCTCTGCAGAAGTGACAAAGCAAAAAGAGCTGTGAGATGTTTTATAGATGAAAGGTAGGTTACTTGTACTTCATTTGTTTAATCTTCATACGAGTGTAGCAGGAGCTCTTTATTGAGACTGTGTACTCCTGACGGAGCATTTGTTTGTTACACTTTGCACCCCACACCCGCACCTTAGCAGGCCGCAGGAGAATTTGTGGGTAGAAAGCAGTTCCTGCCTGGAGTCAGTACCCTTGATTGAAACAAAAATAAATGACCGACTGAAAGGCATTCAGGCTTTAGGACCTGCGACTAACTAGAGATTCGGCCACAGATCAGTACAGTTACAGACAAAAAGATTCCATAGCACAGACGTCACGAGGACGGGGAACTAGACAAAGCTCACCTTGTTTAAAACGGGACATTTGGAAGGTTGAGGTCAGCCCTCTTCATTTGCAGTGCTGGGTGGGTAGATAAAGATTCCCAGCCTCACACGCTGGTAAGCTACAAACCCAGGCAAGCATGAAGCAGGTAATCTTCCATGCTTTAGTGATCCCCTCATCCACTTCAGATTTCTTATTTCATATTTCATAGTTCACATTTCAGCAGATGCACAGTGCTTGTTTTCTGCTAATTTTGGAGTGAACAATGCAAAACATATTTTAAAACAGAAGCCAAGTGACTCAAGCATCAAGCAGCAGAGAACTCGACAGAGAACCTAACAAATGTGTCAAGTGCCGGCAACGGGAACAAGAAATCTTGCTTGTGCCATGTGGACATCGAGTGGTTTGCAGGCCTTGTTGCAACAACCTGCGTTTGTGTCCACAATGCAGCTCCCAAGTCAAGAGCATGTTTGACAAAAGTAAGAGTCGACCCTCTGAACAGAAGCAAATTTTTTCAATATAATTTAACATTTATTTGAAAATCAAGCAGTTTACCTATAATTTAAAAGTATATTTTAAGTACAGGTACCTAATTACAAAATCAGATTTATATAATCGTTTACTCTATAATAGCAAAATATCTTTTGCATTTTCTGGGTTTTTTGTGTTTCAGATGGCAAAGATGTTAAGGAATCATGCTCGATCATGTGAGCAGAAAATCTCGGCTCTGTCAACAAAGAGTGTTATTATCATGAGGCAGGAATGGGTGAAGACACACACACACATACTTCTCTTTTGATCTTACTTGCTAGACGAAACATAAAAATGAACGAAGAGGGAACTCTACAAAAGGGACTTGGAAAATTTGAACTATTTTTTTTCACAAGTCACCTGCGAATGTGAATGGCATTATTATAATAGTTCATTGTATTTTATGGAAATTTGTAAAGTAAGTAAATACACATATATTGTGTTTCTCTCTTTTGTCTTTTTCTTTCATTCTTTTCTTCTAGTCTTTGACTAAGAATACATACATTTATATATGTACAATTTACAAACCTCTTAGGCTCATATTGCATTAACGATTTTATCGCCATGGAATGTGCTGGCTGGGTCTGTTCATCCTGGACTGTAAGAAAGGGTTGGAGGAACAGAAGTCGTTCACAAAGAATTTTTTTCTTAAATGAAATTTATTATCCTCTCGAAAGGTTTGGGAAAATTAAAAGCCAGTTTCAGCTATACAGTCTGTGAAATAAAATGTCGCAGATGCTTGTTTATGTTTCACATCTAGTACCTTTTCCTTTCACAGTGTTTGATTATTTTAGCCTAGACAGATGTATATGTACATGAAATGTTGATGTCATTTTGTTATTACATTGAAATAGTTACATTTTGTATCAACCTTCCTTTCTGGCAACAAATATTCTGGTGTAAGAAGGATTGTCCAAAATGATGTGGTTGAGCAGTTGTGGACTATGATGCATACATTTCGCTTTGACCACACCAAGTACTTTGGTTTAGAAGATTGATTGCATGGTTACCCTAACTTCCAAATTCTGTCATCTAAAATCGTACTAACAAAGCAAAGTACAAGTGTCCACGTTAGTCGGTGCTTTTTGCAACTAGAAACTATTTCACAAATTGTTGTATTTTACCTTTGACCAAAATCAAAGTGCAGACTGTACAAGTCCACTGAAGTTCCTATTCTTATTTACTGATTATGTGGGTCAAGCACAAGCTAAGCAGTCTAGTATTAGAAATCTTAAACTGAACTGACCTTTCCGACTCTTGGCATCCTCGGATATACGCCATTCGCTGGGATCGGCTGAAATTGATAGTTCAATGTCAATAACGATTATTCTCTTTATTATGATGCTAACCAACGGCGGTCACCATACCCGCCACGCTTCATTGCACCGCAAACCTAACTTAGAAGATTGTTGATTGCATTGGCCTCATTTTTTATGTAAATGGATAAAGAAAGTGACGTATTCTGCTGTCGGTAGCAGCAAACATTTTCACAATTTTTGATGAAGTTCGGAGGTTTATAGAGGATTTTAACCATAGTGTTATGGTGTTAGTCTTTAGTGAAGAAAGATGGAGGGAGGAGGGTCAGAAGGTGCTAAAGGCATCAGATTAGGAATTTCACTTTTTCCCGTTTATTTTAGCCGAGGAAATGAGTTTTATGTGCGGTGTCTGCGTGAGGGGCTCTGTGAATGAAATGGGCGGGAAATAATAAAAATAATCCCCAATAAAGCCCACTTTCCAGCGTGGTAGTGAGTTCAAACAAAATGCAACGCTAAAAACAAATAGAGTAACGCGGCTACAAACTTTTCAAAATAAAAGGAGATGTGTGGGAGAGAGAAATAATGGGAAAATGAGACAATCAGCTGCTATAGGTATTAAAGAAAGAAGTAGGTCTTATGGTCAGATTTGCCCCAAGGGGTTCATTGTATAATACTACTGGGATAATTTATTAAACAGATTAGTATGCGAGACCGGCTAACCAACGGGCGGATGGGGCGAAGTCCTACAACCACGACATCATGAGAGTTTGTAAAGATATTCTTCATGATTTGTATACACGGTCATATAGCTGTATGTACTTTATTAACACTATTTGTAATTACATTAATTATACTTTATTATTACTTATATAATCTTCTTGCTTGTATGGATGCAAGTGGTTGAGTTAGAATGATTTGTGGTTTATGTATGTTTTGTATCATCAGCTAAAAATGGATGAATGAGAATTGTGATTATGCATGGTTTATGTGATGAAAAATTGAGTTAACTTTAATACTCACTCATTTACACCTTTAAAAAACTGACAGACAATGCTAGCAGAAGTAGAAAGTTAGAAGATGTGGTTCAAACCAATGTTTTAGTGCACAAAAACTCAAAGATTTTAAGTGCATGTATTAACATATTTTTTAGCGCCAACATAGAACTTTGTCAGTTTGGGATTGTGATAAAGACAAGTGTCACAGTGGTTTCATCAGCGTTATAGAACATTTATGGAGCAAGGATGGCAGGGTATAAAAGGCAGGGTTAAGGCTATGCTGCTGATGAGGGGATTCAAAATGTAAATGGTCCATACAAAAAAAGAGCATGGCAAGTGGCTCAACATAAATACATCTAAACAGCAGATACCAAACAATGCAGAGCTACAAAGACAACAAGAGATTTAGAACAGTCATTCGCCAGTTATGCTACTCCTAATAAGAAATAAGTACTAATAAGTACTTTCATTTCATTTATTGGCTATAATTCCAGTGGGTATTTTTAACATCAGATAATAATGATCACATAATAACATTTCCATGCACAGTAGATGGTGACAATGTGGCAAAATATCTAATACTAAAAAAATATAGAAATTAGAGATTGATAATGCAATTCAAATACATTTGTTTAAATTTATTAGTATACTTTTAGATTTAATATTCATCAGCTGGTAAAATTTTTATTCAAAGCAGATCCTTCAAGTGTTGCATTAAACTGTTTTTAAAGTGACGGGGAAAAACTACAGCAGATTTTCCAGATTGAAGGTAAGACTTAAGACGTCTAACAATGAAAGCACTCAGTTAAGACATGATAGCTTACATACTGGGCTATCATAGAGAAAGTTGCACAAATGGAACAGGAGAATAGATAATTTTAAGTTCCAAGTCAGGTTCCATATATAACCTATGCTAAAAGCACAGTAACCTACATTGTGCAAAAATTGACAGAAAAAATGCCCAGCTCACCCAACACCATACATGTTGGTGTACGAGCTTTAACATTTAACATCATTTTCAGAAATCTGTTAGATCCTTTAACAAATATCTAAAGATCAAAAGCCCAGATTTCACTTCCATACAACAAAAGATTGCAAACATTTGGATTTTTTCTTTTTACATACTCAAGGCCCTACCAAGAATTCGTATATTTCCTCTGTGATAAGAGGTGCATGATTCTGTGGCTTGAATAAAATTATCAAGATAATTATAGTTTTTATTATGTCACGTGTTGCATGCTGGCTCAGCCCGAGCCTTAGTTCAGAAGGGGAGGAAGGGTTGCTGCGTCACTATAATCTGACGCAATTTTAGCTTTTTTTTACGTGGGGCAAGAAGAAAAAAAGAAAAAAGAAGAGCGTCATCAGAGGAGAGAAGGATGTCGATGGCGGCTGATTGTAGAGAATAATGTCTTGATAGGTTGTTTAGGGAAAGAGGTAAAAACGGTCTGGACGACATTTTTTTGGGAAAAATGTTTTCAGCTCCGACCTCTGTCTTCGGCTCCCTCAGTGTTGAGATCCGTTCATCGTTCCTGTCGTGAGGGCGGACTGTGCGAGCATTGGATGTAACTGTGGGCTGTGGGCCATTGTAGACGTAGCGACGTAGCAGACATCAACAGCCTGTGGAGCCAGACTTATTGGTTCAACAGGACGAGACATTCATCTGGGAGTTAGTTCGTAGTCTATAGTTCTTCTGCGTAAAGGGGGGGAGGTGATTTTCAGGGTCGGACGGGAGAGGGGGAGTGACACTTGGTAAACGTAGGCGTCCACCTCTGTCCCCGACCCATTATTTTTTTGATTCCCTCCCTTGGTTCTCGTATATATATATTCTTCATTAAACGTGTATTTGTATTGTTCTCACGTATGCGTGTCGTTTGTTTTGCACTGAAGAGCGGTTGGATTCGTTGTTATGCGCAACAATAAGTTTCATGGCACAATATCTTAACAAAATATATTTTATTTTTATATCTGTTTATGAGTTACCATATTCTTTTGTTGAACCATGCGCGTGAGGAAAAAGAAAGGGAATTGTTTGGCGCAGTTGCCAACCTTCCCTGTATTGGTGATAGGCACTAACCGTCTTTAGACATGATGGCTGTGTCTGGAAACATTTACATACAATGGGCACTAAAATAAACATGAAAAGATTCACAGCAACATTCCCTTGTGAATCTGTTCACTAAGCTATTAGAGAAGGACTCTGAGAACGTGCGAATAATCTGACCTGCTGTATAATATTCCGCGTTTGTTTAATGTCCCAATAACGTGCAAAAACAAGAATTAGGGAGCCAGGGACAGGGGGTACTACAAAACCCCAGGGCAGGGCGTGTTTGTGTCCTCCTTCAATAAAAATACTTTTTTTTTTTAGCTTATGTGTCCTCAGGTGGTGTACCGTTCATATTGTCTTTGTTGTGGTTTACGCTCATTAGAGGTTCGAAAGGTAAATCGTGAATTGGTGTTTTACGCGGAGCCAATAACTAAGGTTATATATGCCGACAAAGCTGCCATCCCAATAAATAGATGCCACATGCAGAGCAAGAACAGCGTGCCCCCAGACGAGAACTGAACCCAGGACAGCCAACCCTCACTGTATTGGTGACAGACGCTAACGTTGTGCCACCGGCCCGCCATTCGCGGAAGGGTTTCATCGTGAAAAGCAAGCGCCAAACAACGATATATCGCCAGTTTCTTTAAATAAAACTACAATAATTGGCACCATTTTAATATTTATTTGTAGCATTGTCTTAAGCTGACATGCTGCTACATAGAAATAGTAGAGGAGGTATTCCCCATTGTCGCGTGTCGCATGCTGGGTCAGACCGAGGGGAGGAGGGGGTTGCTGCGTCACTGTAATCTGACGCAATTTAGTTTTGTTGTTGTTGACGTTTTTGGCACGTTGGGAGAAGAAAGAAAGGGAAGAGAGCGGTCACCAGGGAAAAGAGCTGGAAAAGGAATCTGTTGTGAGAACATTTGAGTGACATTTATTTGTGTGAGAATCCGTTGTGAGAACGGAGCAGCATTTATCTGTGAGGTATCGGTTTTGAGTACATGGGAGTAATGTCTATCTGTGGGGATATTTCAGGGTACGAACGGAGAAGGGAGGGAATGGCGCTTGGTAGATGTAGGTATCCCCTTCTCTCCCAGACCCATTGTTTTTTTTTGTTTTTTGGTTTTTTGTGTGTGTGTGTGTGTTTCCTCTGTCACATGTCGCATGCTGGCTGTAACGATTCGCGATTCAGGCGAATATAGTTAGATTTCTATTTTTCTTTATTGTCTTGATGTCAGGGGAGGGCAGTCGCGCGGGTGCCGACGCGAACCCGCGCGACTCATTCTTTTACGTCATTTATGAAGTTTGACGTACGTGAGCGTGGCAAAACGTAACTAGGGCGACGGCAGTCAATTGAGGCAGAAGCCATGCCAACTCTTCAATATAGTGATTATGATTGGTCGGCACAGTCTCCAAGAGGAATTGTTAAGAGGTCGTCCTAGTTACCGGATTGCTAATGACCTGATTGGTCATTAGAAGTAAACCTTGAGCTCAGGAATGGACCTGGAGACACATAGACACATAGGACCTGGACGAGAGGGAGCTTTTGAAACGACGGGCAGCTGAGCGGCCTGATCTCATACTGCTATTATGTGCTATTGACACATCGGCTTGATTGCTATTGAAAGGTACAGACATTTGGACATTTGACACGAGCCAGTTGACGGACCTAGGGCCTCATCTTGGTCTTCCTTGCAAGCTTGCAGAGCTTGGAGAGATTGAACAGTCTCGGGATTTCGGATTTTGACAAGACGTGAAGTGAAGTGTTATTACTACAAGAGGGAAGGATCTTACAGGAGGGAGAGCTCCACATCGCAAATTCTTCGGTTTTTTTTTTTCCTCCAACAAGAAGTGCAGTGCTTTTACTAACGGAGGGAGAGCTACTCGTCGCTGTTTCTTCAGTCTTCATCCGACAGTGAGTGTGTTTACAGGATCGTTCTATCCAGGAATACCTAGCACAACCATTCTTGGCGTCTCCCTGTCCCATTAACTCCCCTTTCATCCTGTGTTCAGACATGGATTACGTTACCTGTACTATGCTTCTGGAGCTACGATTCTGAAGTGGACAGTAGATATTGGTGGATATTGGTGCCGTGGCTTCCAGGGCGCAGTCGGGTGGTGTAGTGTCCGGTAGGTTATATTTATTGTTGCATTAGCCTACCTAACCTTACCTCTAATTATTAATTAATATCTTTTACAAATTAAATATATCTTTCATATTAAAAAACAAAAGCCTTTTGGACCAATACTTATAGTTTAGCGATGGGGGATTACCCTCATGTCAATCGGCATTGTGATAAAATTATCACAAGAAGTGTAGCGAAAAAAATGAGTTTTGAGGATGATTTCATTGTGAGTGAGTCGAGTAACGACTCGGTCTCACCCATACAGGTTCGAACTCCGTTTGAAGATAAATCAGTTGAGTTGGACATTGGCACTGACTCCGATGATGGATTCCAGCCAGTAGTTAGCAGAAATCGAGGTAGAAAGCTTCTACATAGGTCCTTTAATTCTGAGCGACAAGGGAATGTACCTGAACTACGGTTCCCTATAGTTATTTCTACTGTACAGAGGGAAAACAGGGCAGTCGTATTGGCTGGTCCTGTAAAGTTAACGAGGGAAGTTAAAGCTAAAATTGGTGAGGTTGTGGAAATACGACCACATGCTCAAACCAACAAACTCATCATTGGTTGCTCCAGTAAGCTTCAACAAGAGGAAGCGACAAACATTAAACACTTCTTGGGCTTCCCGGTATTATGTTACCAGCCTGGGCACAACTTGCCGGTTAAAATAGACAGAAAGAGAGGGTTGGGGGTGGTTAGAAACATTCCAATTGAGGAAAGTCTAGAGGACTTAAATCAACTGCTGGGCCCAAATGTAAGAGCGCTGAAAAGGTTTACCTTCAGCACTAAAGTATGCAAAAATCAACCAAGTAAAGCAATCCTTCTTGAGTTTCTTGACAGTGAGACACCAAACACCATCAGGATAGGCTTTCAATCCTATCATGTAGATCAATTCATTTCTAAGGAACGCCAATGTTACAATTGTAACGGGTTTGGCCATATCGCGAATAAATGCAAACTTAAGGCTGTCTGTGGCCGATGCGGTAAAGAGCATGATACAAGATCGTGCACACTTCAGGAGCATAAAGATTTCACATGCATCAATTGTGGCACCACCGGCCATAGCGCTCGGTATGGAGGCTGCCCTTGCAGGGTTATACATAAGCAAGCTAGCCAAATCAGTGCTACTGGTCAATTGTCCTACCGGGATGCTTTGCTTTCGTCCAAAGTTGATTACTGGAGGAAGCATGCCACAGCGTTCTCTAAGAACATCTCGAAAGTTCCGCTTTCTTCTCCTCTACCGGCCCCCCAGATTGTTACCCCCCTACAGGAACTGGTTCTCGTCCCTCAGCCTCTAGTTGAAGCTGAAACAGGGCTAGTGCATGAACACACTAGCCTGCCTACTGATATGGCAGAAACCCTTCCTCGCGACAACCTCCCTCATCATGCTGCGAATTCGACAAAATACATAGAGACTTCTGACAATCTCTCCTCAGTCGTCATGTCTCTAATGAGAAAAGTCAATGATTATAGCAGCAAGCTCATGGATAGTACTAACCTTAACGAAAAAGAAAAGGGAATCCCAGTTTTGTTCACTATGCTACGAACCCTGTCAGGGTTAATGGATTTACTACTGCATGCTTAACACACAGGTAAAGTTTATGCAGTGGAACTGCCGGACACTCTCTAGCAATAAATGTGAACTATTCAACTTCCTTACATGCTCTCTTCCAGATGTAATAGCTCTCCAGGAAGTAAATTTCACCCGTGGGCCCGTTCCCATTCCGGGCTACCATTTCCCACCTCTATACAAGTCCCGACCTCATCCGCTTAAGGGAGGGGGCGTAGCTATCTATGTCAAAGTTGAGTTAACAGTTACTGAGGTGTTCCACAGTCTTCACCCTGATATAGAGGTAATCATAGCAGAAATTACTTTGTCTTCTGGTAAAAAATTTAAACTAGCCAACGTATACATCTCTAGCTTGAATAAATACAACACTTTATCTACAGATGACCTGGCCAAAGTCTTCCTATCAGCTAATATAATACTAGGGGACTTTAACGCTAAAAACCCACTATGGGATCAGGAGAAATCAACAGCGGATAAAGGAGGCAAAATGTTAGAAGAAGCACTAGAGAATTCTAATATGTGTTTGTTAAATGATGGGCGACCCACTCATGTCTTTTGTCAGGGCGACACAGACTCCACATCAGCCATAGATATATCGATCTGTACTCCGGAGATGGCGAATATTTTGAAGTGGGAAGTTTATGAGGTAGATACCCTTGGGAGTGACCACTTTCCGATTTTGATCTCAATGCCAATTATCAAAATACATCAACCTAACCTTCCAACCTTCAGAATTAATACCAAAAAAACTAATTGGAGTTTGTTCCAGTCACTTCAGTCAGTGAATGATATATGGCTCCCTGACGATGACATCAACGCGAAGACAGACAAATTGACAAACTGCATTGTCATAGCTGTCACATCAGCGACACCGGGTGGTGTTAGTAGGGACTATAAATATGCTGGTCTAGCCTGGTGGACTAAAGAATGTGAAACGGTAATTAATAACAGAAAACATAAATTAAGGATATGGAAAAAACATAAAACCATAGAGAACAGAATAGCTTACAGGAAAGCCAAGTCATTAGCCAAGAAGACTATCTTCCAAGCCAAACGAGACGACTGGCACAGGTTTACAGAATCTTTAAATCTCAACTCCAACATTAACGACAGCTGGAAAAAGATTAAACGACTTAATCAGGGCCCTAGAATTACCATGCCAACCCTGTTGAAAGATGGTTTGAAGTACGAAACTAACCAAGATAAAGCTGACATCTTAGTGGATCAATTCCAAGAAGCTAGTTCTGATTCTAATCTAGACCCCGACTTCAAAATACATAGGATGCAGACTGAACGCGACTTCAAACCTCCCCTAAACCAAGATGACCCTTGTCACCTAACAGCGATAATAACTATGGTAGAACTTGAGCAGGCCCTAGCCAACAAAAGGCTTGGTTCGGCTCCAGGCCCGGACCTAATAACATATGAAATGCTTCAGAGGTGTCCTTCTAAAACTAAACTTCATATCCTTGAACTCTTTAATGAAATTCTAGATAAAAGTTCATTCCCAGCTTTATGGAAAACGGCCACGGTGGTCCCAATCCTTAAACCTGGTAAAGAGAAGACATCACCTGCTAATTACAGGCCTATAGCACTTACCTCCCACTTAGGTAAGACTTTTGAAACAATTATTAAATCGAGACTTAACTACTTCTGTGAAAAGAATAGCATACTCCCCCCGGAACAGTGTGGTTTTAGGAATAAACATAGCACAATGGATCATATAACAGCGCTACAACAGGATATACTCAACACCCATACTGAAAAAAGAGTGAACCTATGTGGAGTGTTCCTGGACATTGAGCGGGCCTATGACATGCTCTGGCATGAAGGGCTGATCCAGAAACTCTACCACATGGGCACACCAAATAAAATCGTCCATTTAATCAGCTCCTTTCTATCACACAGGAAAATCTCAGTCAGAGTGGTCGGTCAGACGTCCAAAGAGGTACTACTTGATAACGGAGTGCCTCAGGGGAGTGTTCTCAGTCCATTGCTGTTTAACATTATGCTTGCTGACCTTCCCAAATGTGTCAAGTATGTAAGTGTCAAACAGTTTGCTGATGACACCTCCCTCCTGGGAAAAGTGGAAATACGCAAAACCCGTAACCCGAAAGTCTCTAAATACCTAGGTATTGCTGAGATCCAAGAGGACCTCAATGAAGTAGCAAACTGGTTAAAATACAAGGGCTTTAGGTTATCTCTTCCTAAGACGCAGGCAATAATATTTAAAAAGCTGAATCAAACGACTGATTATCCCAAGCTCATGCTTCACCACACAATCATTGATTATAGCTCCCAGGTACAATTCTTAGGAGTTATATTCTCGGATAAGTCAAATTGGTCCCCTTATGTAGACCACATAACAAAATCTGCTAAAAATGGCATAAACCTCATGAGAGTAGTGAGCGGTAACAACTGGGGCACCCACCCAAAATCATTGCTTAACTTATATCAAGCTCATGTCATGTCCAAACTACTCTACGCAGCTCCCCTTTTTGTACATTTGAAATCTAACCATCTAGTGAAACTCCAGTCAGTTCAGGCTAGGGCACTAAAAGTAGTGTTGGGTGTCCCTTCGTATACACCAAACTTGTCCGTATTAGCAGAGACAGGGCAAAAACCAATAGAGTTGATTATCAAGGAGAGAGCTGCCACCTACTACTACAAAACGCAATGTCTCCTTCCAGACCATCCAGTGCGGCGGGTCCACTCTCAACCACACAGACACAGAACAGGTCGTCCTACCCCTCAACCAACTCTACAGCATCATGTCCAGCAGTTAGAAAGAACCAAAGGAGCACAGATCAACATAACGGCTCCCTACCCACTAGCTGACTTAGCAACTCCTCCCTGGTTGTTTCCACAACCGATTATAGACACTGGTCTCTCTCAATTTAACAAAGAGGAACAACAACATCTCATCACCTCTGAGATCAGACTCAGACTGGATACCATCTACAGGGATTATGTACAAATATACACAGATGGCTCCCACAACCCAGAGACATTCGAGACTGGTCTAGGAGTCTATAGTCCTGATTTCATTAGCCTTTCTCTCAAACTACCAAATCACACCTCCATTTTCACTGCTGAAATGACTGCCATACGGACAGCCCTCGAGACTGTCCACCACATAATGGGAACCATCACCAACAATCATTTCTTAGTACTCTCAGACTCTCTTTCTTCGCTCCAGGCTATTCAAAATTTATCGTCTGGAAGACTAGACATTGTTTTTGATATATTGTCCACCATAAACAAAATCACTGCTGGATATGGTGCAGTCAGGTTCCTTTGGGTTCCCTCCCATATTGGGTTAAAAGGGAACGAGGAAGCTGACAAATTGGCTAAATTAGCTGTTAATCCATCCATTACACGAAACATTAGTACCCTAAACATCTCTCTTTCACCTGAGGAGAGGAGAGTGGCTTTAATGCCAGCGATACAATCACGGTGGTTTGAGATGTACAAGCTTTCGGGTAAAGGTAATAGGAGATTGCTAGCTGATTGCCCCAGTCATACACTGATATATTTTGGTGCCAATCGATTTAGTCAATCAAAGATAGCCAGAATGAGGCTTGGCGGGGAGTATTTCACCACATGTAGATTACAACCTCTTACATGCACGTGTGGGGTTAGGCTCAGCACTTCCCATGTGCTCTTAGAGTGTCATGAACTTAAAGATGATAGAGTTGTCCTAAGTCAGGTCTTACATAATCACGGGCTATCCTTAACCTTTATCACCTGTCTTAACCCACCTAAAGATATATGGCACACCGTACTGTCATTGGTGGTGTCAATGGTGGCTCACCACCCGTGTGGTAAATTTCTTTAAACAGGTTTAAATAGGTTAGGCTAAGCGTAATGAGGGTCACTTTGAGTGAGTGTTTAGTGATATGTTTATATGGGATTAGGCTACCTACCTGGCGATTGTTTGTTGGAACTGGGGCTCAGCCCATTGTTTTGACAGAGTGATTGGATGATTCGTTTGTGTACTAGATAGCCTAAGTAGTAGACATATGGCAACAACTCTGGTAATCTGGACGCTGCACCACCTCTGCGACCCTGGCAGACCTCTGGACCGTCCTATGCAAATTTAACTTGGTTCATATAACCTGAGCTTGCTGGCTACTTGGTCGGCATCTTCTCTCCCTTCCCTATCCCCTTTTCTTTCTGTTTCTGTCACCCTCCATTTCCCTCACCCTCTTCCATATCTACCCTCTACCTCCTTTCCCTCTCCCACACAGTGCGAAATCGCCCTCGGGTGGAAGCACTTTCCCACCTAAACAACCGAAGGTCGTCCTAGTTACCGGTTTGCTAATGACCTGATTGGTCATTAGAAGTAAAAGAGAGAGTTAAGTTAGGGAAACTAACGTCTTCGGACACAGACGGAGACCAGCAGTCAGAGAGAAAAGATCTCTGAAGAGGATTACAATTTCGTTAACGGTCTTTAACGTTAACCTTCGACGTTCATCCATAATAGGTGGAGCTCAGACATCGCCTTGTATGTTGTGGTGTGGTGTAGATATTGGTTCGATAGGAGAATATCGATTACACCGATACGCGGGATACGGCATTATCTACCTTGGATTACCTCAGAAGAGGATTACAAGTTTGTTAACGATCGTCGACGTTAATCATCAGTCCAGACATCGCCTTGTATGTTGAGGTGTGGTGTAGATATTGGTTCTATAGGAGTATATCGACTACACCGATACCAGGCATACGGCGTTATCTATCTTGGACTCCGGATTTTGTGATTTCCATCTTTATCAACACGCTCGTTGGGATGTAACCCGTTTGTGAATTCATTAGGATTTTAACTTGCCGGACAAAAGTCTGTCATCCCATCTGCCCGTCGGACAACCATAGGGGTGTGTAGGACAGTAAGGGGATAAAAATAATTTCTTCTTACTTCGTTCACGTTTCATTACTATTTAGTTCCTTAAAACATTAAATGTGGTAACTGTTGGCCGGACCTTTTTGTTGAAAAAGGTGGAAGAGTGCGGCGAGCGTGGTTTACATGTAGATGTTTACACACGCTCGCATATATTTGTAACTCACTCTTCCCAAAACGTTACACTGGCTCAGCCTGAGCTTTAGTCCGAGAGGGAAGGGGGAGCTGATACGTCACTAAAGTCTGAAGCAATTTTGTTTTGTGACTTTTTTTGTTGTTGAAAAAATAGGAAACGAGGACATACTAGCTGTGAATACTTCCGTTGTGGAAACGGGGACATACTAGCTGTGAATAATTCCATTGTGGAAACGGGGACATAGCAGCTGTGAATACTTCCATTGTGGAAACGGGGACATATTAACTGTAATTCCGTTGCAAGAACGGAACCGTCTTGAGTTGTGGATACGTTTAAGTAACATCCATCCGTGAGGCATCTGTTTTTTTTATATATTATTTTCATTAAATACGTTTTTGTAGAGTTATCTCGTGTGCGTGTCGTTTGTTCGGCACTGGAGAGCGATTGGATTCGTTGCTACACGCGACACCCATCACTGATCGTCCACGTTCCATTCTTTAGACCAAAGCGTGTCAGACAGCGCAAGAGAAAATTTAAAGTGTACTTTCAACATATCTTTATCTGCACCTACTGGACTTGATGAAGCCTTTTGGGTTACAAATTGACCAAGTGTCATCAGGCCTAGGAGCTACTCTACTGTAAAAGCATGACAATGATCTCTTCCTAATCATTTGCATCAGTAAGAAGCTACTGGACAGGAAAATGTGCCAAAGCACCGTGGAGTGCGAGTGCCTGGCTATTGTATGGGCTGTACTCAAACTCTCCAGATACCTCTATGGTTGGGAGCTTGTACTGCACACTGAACATAAACTCCTTATCTCACTCCACAAAAATTCACAATTACCCTAGCAGCATCGAAAGCCGAAAATTCAAGGGTCCCATGAAGTTTTCACCAGATGGCCCTTCTGGTCTGGTTCTATCTGGATCTCCTAATAATAGCAAGCTGTCAAGAAATATTTACAATTAGACCTTGATTTTTCCAGGTGACTGCCTTACTGAGAATGCCTTCTCGGTTGTCACTTGCGAGCCTGGAGGATTGCATGAGAAGAATTCAACGAGAGACATACACTTCTCTGTCTTCCATCCGAAGACGATTCGCCATTGATGGGAAGCGGTATTCCCTATTGACGATCCAGGCAGCGATGTTCCGATTGATGCAGAGAGGAACGGTGGAGGCGTCAAATAAAAGATATCGTCTACGGCCGCAGCAACATCAAGCGCCAACCCATTACTCGTACAGCGACTCAATGATTGCATTCTCCACCAGCGGCAGTACCTGCCATAGTTCATCGTCGAGGCTGCTGCGGACCAGCCAGCAAGAGGCCTCTGGCATTCGGACGGAAAGCGATGAGCCTGCTGTTGGCGACGAATCCAACGGCCCGCCCGCTGAAAGGATGGCTGAGGAGACTGACTCGCAAGATTGAAAACTTAAACACCATCAAAAAAGCTTCTTAAATCTTAAAAAAAAAATATATTCCGGTGTCAAGGACGCTCCTCATGCGTGCGACTTGGCGATGCTCGCTAGTATTTTAGTTTTTCAGATCCTTTTTTCACCTCATTATTCAGTTAGTTCAGTGTATCTTACGCGCAAGGGTATCTGGATCTACAATTGTCACGCGGTGTGTTTGATTGAGTTGCTTCTGACTATTTTTTATGGCCTTCGTGTGTAACTGGCTGTCAAGATGGCGGGCGGCCATAATGTCATTCAACCGTGATTATCTTCTTGCGCTCATCCCGTCTTCGGCTAATCTCCAAGTGGACACGTCCAACTTTCCTGCTGAAAGTTTACCTCGGGACTCGGCCTCCCACCGTAACAGTAAGCGGAAGAGAGGTAGGAGAGGGGGAGTTCGGCGCAGATTGAGGAAATTTGACCTTAACGACAGGCGTAGATCTCCACCGCTGCCTTCTATTCTTCTCTCAAATGTTCAGTCCATCCGCAACAAAGTTGATGAGCTCGAGAATGTATTTTTTTTCTTTTCTTTTCGTAACCATGTACTGATGTATGAAATATTGTATTATTGATGTTACTCCCCCTTCAAAAAGGGCAATGGCCCCTTGAATGAACTACTTATGACTTATGACTAATAATAGCAACTACTTTTCGCCGATGGTGTACATACACTACGCCCGTGGCCGCCATTTTCGAATTTTTGTTTCTATTCGCGATTTTGTTTTCCAGCAGCTTAGCGGAGACGTAAGTGTTCTCCAGCGATCAATTGCAAGCAGCATTCGACTGTTCGACAATACAGTACGTTTATCTAATTTATATACACTCTTAAAAAAAGACGAAGGGGGCGCTACTCTGTGGCTTGACCCCGGCTCACTATCGTTCTGTATGTTTCTGAATTGTTTGGATTTTTACAGGAATTTTGCTACCTTCAGCTTGTGTATCAATGGACATAAATGATACTGCAATACGTTTGACTGTGTGGGGTATAGTATTCCTCTGTGTGTGTTCCTGTACGGGAGAATTTTCTGTTGCCAAACCGCGTCCATTTTTGCAACCGTTAGTTTGATCTAGAGCAGGGGTGGGCAATTAATTTTCCCAAGGGGCCGCATGAGAAATTGGGATGGTTTTAGAGGGCCGGACTAATATAGATAACTCAGTTTACCCAATACTGTATATATAGTATATATACTGGCGGGCGGGCCAGCCGGTCAGAGACAGGAGGCGGCCCAGGTCTGCTCTATACAAATTTCAACACATGGGCGGTAACTCTCGTCAAAAGAAAATACGGAGTTGTTGTTCTTAGTGATCAAAACTAATTTCAAACTTCTAGACTCTAGAGAATATTCAGAGACGACTTGTGAGGCCAATCAGGACTCTCTGGCGGACAACAATCAACTTTCTTCGGTGAATGAGTGTCGCTCCTACCAAGTAGATCCTTTCAATCCCAACGCATAGCTGGATCAGAGATAGATCTGTCCCGACTGTGCTATGAGCATTGTACTCTGTGCGTACGTGTCCCTGTACGGGAGACTCAAACTTCGATCAGTTCGAATGGCGATGTAGTCATGCTGATTTACAGTCGGGACTTTCTGCTGTCGCTGCGGCAGAAGGCCACACAGGCCCTTGATTTGCTTTCCAGTAGCATTCCGACAACGGGTGAGAACAGAATAAAGAAAATGAGAGGATCTAGAGGTGTCAGACTGAAGCGAAGAGGGTGCCGACATCCACTACCAGCCATCACCCTGTCGAATGTGCGCTCCCTTCACAACAAACAGGATGAACTCTCTGCGCTTTTATGCAGGGAGACAAACAGAAAGTGAAAGAAAAGGAGGAGTTCAGGACAAAGGCAAAAACATCTAGAGTGGAATACAGAAGGAAGGTAGAAAAGCAACTGAGTGAGGGCAACGCAAGGAAAGCATGGAGGGGCCTGAACACCATGATGGGTAGAGCACGACAGACACAAAGAGTAAAGTGTGATGACCCGGTGACATTTGTTAATGAGCTCAACACTTCCTATGCACGGTTTGATGTGAGAGACTTCAGCAATGAAGAAGAAAATATCTGTTCTTCACTGTCGGCAGCCACTGTCACAATCTGTGAGGGAGATGTCAGAATTCTCTCTCATGTGAACCCACGCAAAGCCCCTGGACCTGACCATGTGAGAGGCAAGGTACTCAAAGAGTGTGCTAGTCAGCTAAGTGTGTTTTTACCAGACTTTTCCAGCTCTCCCTTGACTCACATAATGTCCCCCGCGTGTGACGAACATCAACAATCATACCTGGGCCAAAGAAGCCTCATGCTACAAACTTGAAAGACTTTCGACGACTTGATCCAGACAAATCGTTTGAAGAATAGGAAGTAATTGCACTTCTTGCTTTGTCTCGTTTACTGTGAATTTTACGTAAGTACCATCCATCTCTCCCAAAGGATCCCAGAACACTGTTGAAAACCCACAAAAGTTAAACATCAAGTCTGTAGAAAATAGTTCTGGATATCATGTTCACTTTGGACATAAAGAATTTCTGTCAAAATGTAGTCTGGTTGGATTATCATAAAAGTACGTTCTTAATCAAGATTAAGGTAAGACTTTTCCACTTGACCCATTTTGATATGTCATTATCAATTTGAATTGTTCTTCTATCTTGTTTAGTTATTTTTTAATAATTTCCTGAAAAAGGGGTAAATTCATGCGCACAGTGGAGTTTTACCGCCTTTAGCCTTCAGGAGAAAAAGAAATGTACTGTGCTATGTTGTGTTTAACACCTGCATTTGAACTATCAGTTCAAATATGATGTACACATACATATTTTATTTATGCTTGCTTCACACATTTATTTAACAATTATGTTTACAAAGAGATAGGCTTTGCATATTTAAGATCAAAAGCCTATAAGATGGCCTTATTCAATGTTGTGGAGTTTTTGGAAGACGCAGCAGAAGGTGAGCACTTCTGGCACTAATGTTCGGGTCCTGATCATGGATTTTCTAAAGAAAGGACAGCCAAATTCACTCGAGTGCGGTGAAGCGCAAGAGCGGGCATTTGTCTCCGTCAAAACGTTCCTGACCAGTGACCCCGTGCTGCAGCTCCCAGATCCTTCCAAGATGTACATCGCAAGCACAGACGCATCAGATACAGTGATTGGGGCGGTTCTGATGCAGGAACACGAAGGGAAGTTATTCCCTGTCTGCTACGCAAGCAGAAAGCTGAATGGGGCCGAGATAAGATACTCCACTATCGAAAAGGAGTGTTTAGCCATCGTATGGGTTGTGAGAAAATTCCTGTTATACCTAGACGGAGTCAGGTTCACCATACGGACAGACCACAACCCTCTCACCTATCTGAACACGGCACGATTTGAGAACAATAGGGTGATGAGGTGGACCCTGTTTTTGCAGAATTTTGACGTACATTTTGACTCTGTAAAGGGATCGGACAATGTTGGTGATGATTTCCTGAGCCGGGTTGGCTCAGAGAGCTGAACTGAGCTGAATATAACTACAGTTCGATGAAAGATAAACTGTGGTTAGCAAGTACATGTTTGAAGTTTTCTTGATTAGCTCTATTGTTAAGAGATCGGCTAGTATTTGATGTGAGGGTATATAATGTTTTGATTTGGAAACGAGGCTGCGCCTGACAGGCTGTTGCTTTGTTCTCCAGTGATTTTGTTGCTTTCTTGTGCAAAGTCTTTGCTCTGCCATATCCTTAGATTTCTTTTAGTTACAAGTTGTATTTGTTTCTCTTAAATTTTACTTTGTTGCTGTTTTAACAGCTTGTGATTGCCTTGCTTTCTGGTTCTGTGGATTTTACTGTAACGGTTACGCTCTCCGCCATTACCTTAGATCTGATTCCTACTGCTCGTACTGTTTTCTTTTTTTTCTAAAACTTAGTCTCACTTTAAATTCTCACATGGCGGATCTCCGCTATGTTGTACAGCCGTGAGTACCTTCTCGCACTCTCTCTTACTTCGGCGACACTCCATTATGATACTCCCACCTTTCCAACTAATATCCTAACTCAAGACTCGACCGTCCATCAGAAAAAAAAGCGAAAGAGAGGTAGGAGAGGAGGAGTTCAGTGCCGGCTGAGGAAATACGGTCTAAATGACAAATGTAAATCTCCACCACTACTACACCTCAGCACCAAACGAGGTACAAACGGTGGGAAAAAGAAAGGTGACCTAAATTTTAATGTGAATTTTCCTTTGTCAAAGAGCGGGCGACTTTCAATAGAAACGAAAAATGTGACAAGTCTATGTGTTGGTCACTTAAATGTGCAGTCAGTCTGCAACAAGGCTGTGGACATTCATGATTTAGTGTTGGATAATGACTTTGATGTATTTTTCTTGTCAGAGACATGGTTAAAAGAGAGCTTGTGAGTTGCCAGAGTGTGAAGAAGATTATTCTGCGCCATTTGCTGGTGTTTCGCTGACTTCTTTCACGTGTATTGATGAGAGTTACTTGAGGAAACTTGTAGCGAGTTCAACCAAAACTTCATGTGCCGTGGATCCTGTACCAACTAAATAATAACCTGGTTGTTGAGTTTTTGGAAGCAGCAGCAGAAGGTTTAAAAGGGCCAGTGGCTCTAATTCCAGACAGCTGGCTGCTAGTATTTAAAGATTCCGGTGGTCGCAGGATGTGCAACTGGCCACCGAAATCTGTTAAAGCAGATGCAAACTTCATTATTAAAGCTAAAATGCCAGATTCCTCATGGCCCATGCATCCAATTCGCGTGCTAATCCTTTGCAGTTTTTCTACAAGCCACGTAGGAGTGTGTCTGATGCAACTCTCACGCTTTTAAATGCCATCCTACAACACTTGGACACTTCTGGCACCTATGTTCGGGTCCTGTTCATGGATTTTTCCAACGCCTTCAACACAGTCCAGCCACACCTTCTAGTCAAGCGCCTACTAGACCTGGATGTAAACACCAACCTAGTTCTATGGATCCGATCATTCCTGAAGGATCAGGGTTAGGATCATCCCCCTCAGGGATGTGTGCTTTCCCCCATCCTGTTCTCTGGATATACCAATGAGATTACTATTAACAGTATTCTTCTTCTTCTTCTTCGTTCACTCAATGCGAGTGTCAGTGCGTTGTGCTGCCGTTAAGCGCCCGATGGCCCAGCACATCCGTCTTCGGCGTCAGTTTTCTTTTCCGAGTGTCTTTCTCGTAGAGAGACTTGCCGTCCAAGGCTAACGACCATCCTCTTGCCGGGTGCAACATTTTAGTCTGGACTCTACCCTGACAGACCTGTTCGGCTTGGTTGGACCTGCCATGAGCACAAGGCTCCCGCCGACATAGCTCTGTGGGTCGACGAGGCACACAAGCCACCACACCACTACAAGGTAAGTTACACCAATTGGTGGTGGAGTAGTATTCTCAAACTTGTGAAATATGCAGATGACATGGCTCTTGTGAGCTGCCTGAAAGACGAGCAGTCCCTGTCACAGTACCTGGCCTGTGTGGGGGAACTGGAGGAGTGGTTTGACCGCAGCGTTCTGGAGCTGAACGTTGAAAAGATGGCGGACATGGCCTTTGGAGGAGCATGTGAAGGAAGAGATGGCACAACTCCTCTCTCCCCACTGATACAAATCAAGGGACAGCAGGTGGAGAGGACTGTGTACAGGTCTCTTGTTGAGAGCATCCTCTCATTCAACATCGCTGCCTGGTATGGTCACCTCCTCGTCAAAGACAAGGCAAGGCTGGCCAGAGTCATCCACCAGGCCAATAAAATTATTGGTCAAGCACAGCTGCCACTTTCTGACTTGTACCTTCATGCAGTCAGAAAGGTAGCACATAACATCCTTTCGGACCTAACGCACCCTCTCCATCCCAACTTCCAGCTGTTGCCCTCAGGCAGGCGCTATAAAGTGCCACGTGTACGGAAAGCTGCCTACCAGAGGTCCTTCGTGCCAGCAGCCATCACCATCCTAAATAAAGGCACAAGGTCTCATGAGGAATCAAACACAGTCTGATGAAAAGAGGGTGCTGCATCCATTATCAGCCATCACAATGTTGAATGATTCGAATAAACAATAATGTATCTTTACTCTTAACTGTGTGTGTTAAATGTCTGTATGAGTATGTATGCCTGCCCTTGTGAGCAAAAGAAAAATTTCTGTCTTGGGTCTCCTCGACAGACAATAAAGTCTGATTTGATTTGATTTGAAATTTATGAAGCGTGTGAGCATTAATTGTCCAAATGACTGTTATGCCCTAATGTACTGCAGGGTGTGTTCATCGGCAGGCTGAGCAGCAGGAATCACGAGTATAGTCTAATGTCGCGGTGCTCCATCTTGGGGGGGGGACATTTGTCGCGTGTCGCATGCTGGCTCAGCCTGAGTCTTAGTCCTAGAGGGAAGGGGGGGGGCTGTTGCGTTAATAAAGTCTGACGCAATTTTGTTTTGTGACGTTTTAGTTTTTTATTTTTTTGGGGGGAGGAACGACCATCATGGAGGAAGGTTTGGCTGTGTGGCTATTACCGTTGAAGAAACCTGGACTTAATTATCACTGCAATTCTGTTGCGAGAATGGAACTGCCTGGAATTGTTGGTAAGGTCAGTTAACATCCATTTGTGAGGCATTTGTTCTTTTTTTTTTGGGGGGGGGGGTTGTTTTTTTTTTTTTCATTAAATATGCATTTGTAGCGTTATTTCGTGTGAGTGTTGGTTTGCTCGGCACTGAGAGCGGCTGGTTTCGTCGCTACACGCGACAACTGGTAGAGAACCTTTTCCAGGTGACTACAGACTTCAGAATGCAGCATCAATGATCGACAATGCGAGGGGGGATGAGGTAGACGACGCCAACGGCCCGCACGGTGAGCCTATGTCTGGTGGGGATGACTCGCTATGCTCAAAAGCTTGATAAGACTGTGTCAAGTGTCGTGAATGAGTGGGATAGGGCTGTAGTATGTTTTGCACATCTATTTTACTCTAGATATGAGTAAATCGCGGGTGCTGGTGGGAGCTTAGGCTCGTGGTGGCTGTGAGGCGTGATTGGTTGTGGTGTGTCAGGTGGCATGACTGGCCAACGGAACGGACTGGACAGAAAGATCTAGATGCCAGCTCAGCGTTTTCCACAAGAAACTTCTAGATGCAAACTCAGCACTTCTGGATGGAAAGAAACGCTTTTCGCTAGGGACTTTTGGAGGGAGAGGACACGAGAATAATTCGTGCGTTCGTCTTCGCTTCCCTGCATTCTTCCATTGACCTCGGACGGCGGACCGTCTTGAGGGAGTAGGAATCCAACCGAGAGAGCGACTAAACCGCGCAGAATCTTTTACTCCTAACTTTTACTCCTGTGTGTTAAATGTCTGTATACGTATGCCTGCCCTGGTGAGCGAAGACAAATTTCTGTCCTGGGTCTCCTGGACAGACAATAAAGTCTGTTTTGATTTTGATTTGATTTGATTTGATCAGGGGGCGCTACTCCGTGGCTTGACCCCGGCTCACATTTGTCGTGAACGTTTTGACTTGTTTTGGATTTGTACCTGAATTCTGCTTCCTTGAGCATTAAAGTGATAAACAAATTTTGTCCAATAACAATAAAATGTTCTTTAAAAAAAAGTTTTTAAACAACATATCAACAGCTTATAGTTTTAAATTTAGAGTTTGTCCGTTGTGGGACAAGCACCGTGTCTAGTACTTAGATACTTTCATTGATTTCCCCATGCCTAGTATTATTACTTTCATTGATTTCAGCCAAACAATCATGCTAAAAAGATGCGCTTAGTGTTTTTACAACACCAGCTGTAGGTACCTTGAAGGACTTGAAAAAGTGAATTTCCTCCCATTTTCTAGACCGTACATCGTGACGGAGTGTAGTGGGCAGTATTTTGACGTCACACCTTGTCATTTGCTCAAGGAACTTCGCAAATGACATCCAGCCAACTACAGGAGAAATATCTCAGATGTATAAATCTTTGCAACTGACCACCTAGGTAGCTTAGCATGGAGTGTGGGGTCAACAACTGCATCTTTTACGCTTGCATCAGAGTAAGTGAAATAATTAACACCAACTGAAAAATATAATGAAAAAGGTGTCAAGAAAAAAAGCAGTATTTGACATGTACATTTTTGTTATAATTTGTGAATGACAAATATAGCCATGAAGGCAAGTGTTTGGTGTTTGCCTGGACTACATGGTTGGGTACAAGTATTAATTACTTGGATGCAGATTTAAGTCCATGCGACTGCACGAACAAAATATTTTATTTTAGCACTCTTTCCATGGTGCACTTAGGTACAAGCAGAATGAAATTAAGATGAATAAATATGATCAAATCAGGAGTGAAAGATCAACAACTGCTTTGTCGAGAAGTCTGACTGAAGTAGACAAACTTTTCTGTGGAACTGATAACGAGAGAACAAGTGAGATAATTACTGAGACAGGAGTTATATTTCAAGAAAGTGGATAAAAAAGTTTGACCAGTAAAAAAAAATTATTTTTGTGCAATCAGCATACTTGTTGGCCTTCCCTGGAATGCGTTGGCAAAAGATTTTAAATTTCATTCATTGATCCTTTTGGCGGTTTTTGAGGTGTTAAACATTTTAACCCCAATTTCAGATTGTTAATTCTTTGTTGAAAGGAAGAAAACGCGTAAATGTCGCGAATAGTGAGGCTTTCACAATGACAGACATTAGAGACAAGATAAGACTACCAATGAGCAGGCTGTCCTAAAAAAAGGAAATGACATGGTCATCGCCCTCTGCCAGAAATGTGGTTTTTCAGGACAAACGACACCTGTGCTTTTTAAATATTGCTACAGAGAGTCAAGAGATCAAGGGGCTTGGTTATAGCAGACAAATCAAGAATCACCTGCTGTCAGCAACGATAAGCAAAAGGATAGGAAAGAATTTTCACCTTTACTATCACCTACATGAAATAAAAATGGCCATCAATATAGATGTACCAGGTACGAGTGACGACACAGCCTTATTGTCCGTTAAAGTGCCATCGATGATGGTGACGTGGGAAAAAAGTGATGATCCAATGTTTGCCGATTGTGCAGGAGGACATTAACCATGTTATTAAGCATGAAAAAATGAAATGACTGACAGGGACGTGTTGACCTACGACGTCATTCAAGAATCCTGAAAAGTAACGGACAACTGAAATCGTTTGTACCACCAGCGGCACCAACTGCTGCACAAGCTCAGATGAAGAGTCAGTGGTCTGTGTGTGTGTGTGTGTGTGATGTTGTAGATGCACACATGATTATTCTTGATGCAAGTTTGTTGTTTGTTTTATATTACATTGTCACTTGTCTTCTTTTACGTTGCTAATATTTTCTATGTTGATATATTTTAACGCTGCACCTAGCAACGAACTTTATTCTTACTTTTATTTTTAACTTTTACTTTGTAACTCGAGCACCTTCTCGTGTTCGAATTGCCCACTGGGACTAATAAAGTTGATCATTGTTGTTGTCGTTGTCATTGATGACTTACCGATGACTGTGAAGTGGAAAACGTGAGATCAAATGTTTGCGGACTGTGCATATGGAAGATTTTACTGCTAGTAGCTCGACGTTACAGATCTAAAATACAGGACGTTTTCAAAGTCTTATATAAGCATTAAAAAATACTGACTGACACGCCGGGACTTAAGTCAGTTGTTCATCTACAGGATCATTCAATAACTATGATCGATGATGTCGTGAAAATTAAGTGAGTATCCCCTTCCATTTACATTAGTAAAAATTGTGCTAATAAATAGAATTTGTACAGCGCCATTTTCCAGCATCAGCCAGACTCAAGGCAATTTACATATAGGCATGGAAGAATACCATATTAATTTATAAATATAATAATTAAATAATATAAACATAAAATTAATTAATATATCAAAGTATTAGAAGAAGTAGAACATGTTATTTCTGGGTGCCATGGAACAGGCATTCCGCTTTAAGTAATCCAACCTGATAGGATCTAACAGTCCTTGCAGGAAGAGGGGAGGCAACTTGCAAGAGCGAAGGAACAGATGGATATGGAAGACATGTCACTGACAGCAGAGCCTGATATAAAACTTGCCGACATGTCACATGTAGTGGCTAGATTCTGTTGCACTGACTGTGTCGAAAACACAATGGTCGGGTGTATGGACTGCAACAAAAAAAAAAAAAAGCTAAGAAACATATTTAAAGGAAATAAAAACTGTCATATAAGGCCACTAGAAAAGGCTAAGGTGCAGATAAAAATCCTGATCGAGAAAGTGAAGCCCTGTTGATCATAAAGCTAACTAAAAAAAGAAAGGAATGCATCTTTACCTGTTTCTAGTCCTTCATACAGCTGACCGAGCTAAAAGATGAGAGATGACACAAGACTATCGCACATCTCTGTCCACCCTTTCTGCTTGGTACCTTGTTATCCTGTAGTGCCACACTGCTATAATACTGCACAGTTGCCTGAAATCATACGGGTAGAGATAAACTGTTTATATAGCTGCCTGAAAATTAGGAAACCTATCTAGGTGCAACCTATAGTGATGGTTTTGTTTATTAATTATATGCAATACTTTTAGTCGAGATAGTCATATTTGTGAAATAAGGAAAAGCAAAATGCCCCAGGTGATAAAGCAACAACAACACAAAATAAACGTCAATCAACAAAAAAAAAAGAGAAAATGAATAACATACAGGGAAAGTAGTGTGTTGAAAAGATCATGATCACAGACGTGTATAGGTGGATGGCTGACTGGATCCGAGACCAACTCTTGAGAAGATTGCCGCTGCTAGTCTCGGCGACCAGTTGACAGTCAGACTTCCGCTTCAAACACATCTTGGCTCTCGTTCTAGGAGTTAATTAAAAAAAAAATCATATGTGAGCCATCCAGGGGAGACAGATACAGGAATATACGGCATGAGAAGGTTACTCTACATTGAAAGCTTGTAAGGTGGTACAACAGCAACAGTGCTAACAGTTGCGGCTTTACGTCAAACAAACACAGAAACTGCAAATATTTCACATTTTACTACAATGTTGATAAAAAATGACTTTCGTAAAATTAATCTCAAGGTCCAAAGCGACATAGTGCGTTTGTTAACAGAAATAGGGCGATAGGGCGCGTACGTGACTAGTAGATTGTAATACTTACGGAATTACAAACACACAACACTTCGAATAGTCGTCCCTTCCCCACGCCAGCTGATAAAGGTGAACCGCGAACTAATATCCCATATATACATCCGTGGGTGAACGAAAGTGGAGACTCGATCTTCAGTTGCAGCAGAGATGTACAATGAAGACTTTTGACCTTCAGCTGAAGTCACAGAGATGGAGAGTGAAGACAGTCGACATCAGACAGCGGTCAGAAAGGAGTAAGTCCGGAGAAAGCACACTAAGAAGCTGCGCGATAACGTCGACAACACACTTCGTCTATCAGATGATAGAAACAGAATGTTATTCTTTCGTTGTTCACAGAAAGTTTTCGACCGGTCGGTCTCCTCGCAGCTTTTCGCAGACGTTCAACTGCTTCTCGATTTTTCTTGAAAAATGACGTCGTCCAATGACGTACACAATGACGCACACAATGACGTATGACGCAGGACTCATCGCAATAGAAAAACTCGTAACTGAGTGCAACATGGAAACTAGCAAAATCTGCACGGCATACAATCAAGTCTACAAGTATACACATTTGTAGGACATGCATCAAAGGCATCTTCACGATGACACAGGCACGCAAAACAAACACACACACACACAGAAGTATCACATCTGCCATCATTTCCACTATGTAGCAGAATGCAACAAATACTTTATCTTCTCCTAGTAAAATCTATCTTTATTATCTCGAAGTAAAAGTCCTATAAGCGGGGAGTGCGCAAGCGAGTTTATGATACTGTTGACATATTTGCATTTGTGTCAGAGAGGCGATGAAAAAAACGTATTTGCTTAAGAAAAAAAGTGCAATCGATGAACGACGTTATTTAGCGACTTCAGAGCAGGTTTCTAACTCGTCTTTGCATGTCTGTACCTCAAAGGCGGGAACGCAGGGCAATACACCAAAGCCCTCATAAATATTCTCTGTCCAACTGACAAACATTCCCCCCTTCTTGCCATGTCGTTCATCTGTCTTCTAGTCTGATTACAGGCAGAACGTCCCCCAATACTTGTTAAAGGACTAGCGGGCTGGATATTTTTCTAAGTGACTGGCAGCTACAATTTCCACAAAAACTATCTTAAGTAAGTTAACTGTTTTGTTTAAAATGATTCCGGACATAAATGAGGCTCAAGAGTACTTGTGCGCTTTGCGTCCAATACCCGAAAAGGCGAGCGGGTAGTTCAAGTCATGAACTGGTATACCACACCCCGCGAACAGAAGACATATTTAACGGGTGAGACCACGTACAGACACGCTCTGCTTGTTGGCGCCTCTCTGGGTGAAGACTGTTTTTCTGAGAATCTTACGTGACCCAGGCACCTGTGCACCGCTGGCTGGGACCTTCAACAAAGTCTGTTTGCTTTTGATTGCGTTACTTCCTCTCACAAAGTGCGCACACACTTTGACTCTTGCACAAAGGAACGGAAATTGCAAGAAGTTCCCAGTCTGGGTTAGTTTATGTCGGGGTTACACGAATCATCCATCAGGGTAAAACATGGAAAACACTCATGTCTGGAACTGCTGAGGGCTGAGGTAAATATTCTGTTGTTTTGTTTTTTTAAGTGAGCTTTCTTTTCGAATTGTTAGGAATACTTAGTAAGGTTGGCAAGTGCATGTACGAAACCTGGTTTGTTTGAACTTTGATTACTTTTGTTTAACCTCTGTTTGAATATCTTTGTTACGTCACGGTTTCAGTGTTTAAAGCGGTTTATTGACTCTGTCATTATTCTATTAAGTCTATATTAAGTCTATTTTCATTACATTTAAAAACACGAGCAAAGCAGTTTATAAAACATCGTTTGTGTGTAGTCATAAAAAAAAACAGATGCTTCATAACACAGCAAGATGAACGTGACCATATTATCACTAATGTGTGACACCAACTGTGACAAGTATTTCTAACTAAATGCTTCAGCTTTGACTTTCAATACGCCGTTGACAGAGTTATGTTTCTATCCTATTCCCTAGTCCCAGCTACAATTCCACTTTCTTCTTTAATGAATTGCATCTACGATAAACAATATGAAAGGCAAAAGAAACTGGGAACTGACAGACACTAAGCAAGGGTGACTGACAGTCGTAAAAGCGACGGCAAGGTAATAATTTGTAACATGACTCACACGGACAGACCTCGCCCTGTGTAAACCATTATTAACACTACAGAAATCGCAAGCGCAGACACGAACACCTGCACGCATGATTTGTATGCCAATTGAACGATTCCTGTGCACAAAAAGCACCAAAATGCACAAGTCAGTGGGTGCATGAATATGTTGCAGCCATCCATCTAGAAAGTTATTAACACTCATCGAAGCGTGGCCTAAGAGCCCCTGATTTTCTGTCTGTCTGTCTTTGCAGTCGAAATCTTGAGACGAAAGTGTCATTTCTAACATCTTCCATAAGACATCATATTGTTTTGGGGATTTTTAGTTTTTGATTTTTATTAAAATTTTAAAATTAAATTGTTCCCCATTGCACTCACGCACACACTGACTCACTCATAGGGTAAAGAAGTCAAAATTTGCTTTGACTACAAAAATTTTCAAAAATATGAAGTTCGCGTTAGCATCTTAATCCGGATAAATAAACGAAAGAGTGGTATTCACATAAATTTTGACAAAAATAGTGTTTGAGTTTTACCCAAACATTAAATAAAGTTCAAACCACTAAACCTTTAAACGTCAATCACGCATTTTTGAACTTTTTTGCCCAGGGGCAAGGTCTCCTGCACCTGTTTCTCGAAAACCCCAGTTCACGACACGGCCTCTTTCTCCCTCTTTCACAGTTAATAAATACACCTGCAGTGGCTCATGTTCCCGTTCAAAACAGTTATATTTAACGGGGTAAAAAGTAAGTAAACAAGTCCTTTCACGCATCACGAAACGGCGATCAAAGCACTTGTCGCTATCGCCTCTCGTCTAACGGTGAAACTCTTTACACAGAAAAAGGAAAGGGACCAGTCACGAAAGAATATGAACGAGAAATCACTGGTCAGGAAAGAGTGAATGACAGTATAGTTCCAAAACGAGGAATCTAATGTAACCACTTAGTGATGTGATATTTGAGATTTCTTCTTGAATATGGATGTTTTTTTTTTACAGCTAAGGGCTTATTTTTTCAAGTATTTTTTTTTCTTTTCAGACCCAGTTACCAAAAAGAAATGAATTCACATCCACAACCAGGTAAAAATTTAAGGCAAAGATTTAGCTGGTTAATGTTAATTTAGTAGTAATATAAGCAGATCAGCTCCTAATACAAACAACGCTGGGAATAAAATTTTGACTGTATTATTTTGTTTTAAAAGATTTCTTCCAGTGCATTGTATTATCTTTAAATGTAATTCAATTAAATATTATACTCCTTCCGAAGACCCGAGAAAATAATCCCTTTTTTTCAGAACATAAGTGCCTTGACATCGACGTTGGAAAAGGTCAAAGAGCAATGTCGTGGTTCATCGCTAGTTACGTTTTCAAGTCTATCAACACCAGGGCTGCCATGTGGTAACTTTGGGTGGTACATGAAAATCTCATACAATTAAAGTCTAGAACAAAGTCGATCACGTGTCCACAATAGTAGATCCCTTAAGTAATTTAAAAGGCCTTTGCGTACAGGATTTTCGAGAACATTGTGTAAGGAAGACGGCTTTAAAGGGTCCAGAGAGCAGTCAAGCGAGAATTGCGATGATCGACGAAGACATCTGAGTGGCAGGATCCTCGTCTAGACGAGGAGGCGCCTGGTATTGTAGTGGTTAAATTACTTTCTTGTCACAGCTTCAGTGACAGCCTCTGGGGTCAGATATCGTCTGTCGACAGTGTCAGTATGACACCTGTTACAGGGTTGGGTGTTGGGGTTTTCCTCCGGGTATTCATGTTTTCTCCCCTTCCCTCTCCCCCACCATTGGTGCTAAATTACTTCAAGGCGAAAGCACTTTCGTACTAAATCAACAAACCAGCCTTGTCTAGAACAGTTTAGACAGGATATTTGTCACCTCAACCAGCCAGAAGCAGGAGACAGGAAGGGCTAGTTGTCATGGTTATGCATGTCGTCTGGGCATATAGCGACTGCTCGGTCTTGTCACACCTGGCGGCGTGGCTTACTTATATGGGACGGTGATAAAAGTTATCGTTCCCACCACCCTTCTGCCCATTTTGTCACTTGTTAGACAGAGTTAGAGCAGTGAGGTGTGGTCTTTCTCTCAGTTCGCGCTGGCTAACTGATGACTGATTGAAGCATGCGGGTGTCCTGTACCTTAAGCTAGGGGGAGCAATAACGAACTTTTCAGAAGGCCTCCCCCTGCACAGTTCTTTGTTGAAGGTCGAAACTTCGGCTTTCTTCAACGCCAAGGTAGTTTTCTTGAAGACTGAGGCTTGACAAAGGAAGGCAAAGGAAAGTATGGATTCTTGGATTAGAGAATCTTAACGCAAAGAGCAAGTCGGACAAAGGACCGACAGGAATGCCAGATATCGTCGTGAAGATACATCTAACTACTCGACTAGAACTCGGACTACCTGTGAGAGAGAAAAGTTTGACGCCAAGGCCGGCAGGATAAGTTGCTGTTCTCAAAGAAGAAGAGAACAGGGGGGGGGGGGACATCACCCTGCATTCCAAACGCACCAGTGACAGGTGGAATTACGCTTCAGGGTGGTATTAGTTCGACGTTCATCACAGCTCGTAGAACTGCTTGTATAACAGTGTAGTACTCAAATTAATCGTCAAAGAAGCCACGTAACATACTTGGAGCTGGACGGTACTCGGTATCCGTGTCTCCGGAGAGCAGTCGTGGACTCACAGCACAAGGGCGGTAATAACAACTGCCAGACATGAATTGACGATGTTCATATGCATGCGAGAGAGAATGATGTAACAGCATGGTAGCCTTGGAAGTATGAATAGTGTAGACGAGCCATATTGATGTATGTGTGTATTTTGCACAACTTGTACGCTTATCTTTCCCTTGTACTTTGCTTCACTCCTCGATAATCTTTGTTAGGGGTAAAGCAGAGGCGGGGGTCAATGAGCCACGTGTCATTATTCAGTGAAAATCTGTGTTGGCTTATGCTAATGTGAGGTTGAAATGGGGAATGTTAAGTTACAGTCTTTTATGTCCGGCAACTTAAGGCTTATTTTAAGGACCTCACATGAAGCCAACCCCAGTAATAAGCCAACGCGCCGCGACCAAGCTGTTGAAAGTAGGTGTTCTATTCTCGGATTCACACAAAAGACAGAATACTGTTCCTTCCGCTTTGTGTCCTAGATTTCTTTGTCAGGAACAGGGTACTTTTTGTACAATCCAGGACGAAGGCCATAGTTCTACTTCGTGCAGTAGGTCTGTAGTCTCAGAGGTTGTTAAACGAAGAGAACGAGTAGTTGATTATGCATGAAAAATACACAGATTTAAAACTAAAGTCCCAGACATCTTGCCCTCATCTGTATGCATGAACACATTTTATTCCATTTCTTTCTTAAAAGGCATCATGCATCGTCTTATATCAAGGCACATTTAATTAACTTTTGAATGATTACTTTTGCTGTTTTTTTCTGCTGTTACATGACTGAAAAACATTCTACATCATCTCATGGAAATGAAGGCGGTAAAGAAAAGGAAGAAAAGACGACATGGATCATAACATTCTCTCCATCTTCCCCTTCTCAAGAGGTTAAAAACGCTATTTTTCTTACAACTTCATAATTATATATTTATTTACTAATTATTTACTTGGTATAAATTCGGTTATAATTCCTGGGCCAATATGAACTAAAGGACGTGGGAACCACATGGGACCAGCTGAGGGGTGATACCCTAAACCGAGTCGACTGGCGAGGTGCTGTTGAGGCCCTATGATCCTCTAGGAGTCACAAGGAAAATCCTAAACTAAATAATGTGATCTCGCAACATCTGGTAACTGTTACATATTTATATATCTTTTGACAGTAATACCACTGAAAGGTAAAATACCAATAATAAATTATGTGATAATACCTGAAACCTTAGACAATTCAACCTTTTCAAATACAGTGGAACCTCGGTTAGCGAACGCCTCGGTTAGCGAACATTTCGGTTAACGAACAAAAATTTCGTTAAAAGTTTGTCTCGGATAGCGAACAAAATTTCGGATAACGAACATCCACGTGAACCACACGTGACCGACCAGCAGGTAATCATTCGCGCTCGAGACACAGTTACGATCTGCCGTTCCTTATCTGTGTGCATCCTTCTTATTTAGTGATTTTTGTGCTTTATTTTAATAAGATAATCCTCAATAATGGCTCCAAAGAAGCAATAGAAGTGAGGTAATGACAAGGAAGCGGCCAACAAATGAATTGAAACAGGAAATGATTTCAAAGTATGAAGGTGGCATGCGTCTGTCGGATGTGTGATGTCGTATTACCGAAGAGTTTTACAAAATAAGCAGAAGGAGCAGACACTGGACAAGTTTTTTCCTTTAACCTCAAAGCTACAGAAAAGAGAAGTCGGCCCCGAATTTACAATGTCACGTGTGCTCATGGAGGGGGAATCCAAGCAGTAATTCCACCCCTTCCTCCCCTCACCTGCTTCCAACCACGCCGTCAAAACGGCAAGTTTTCTGATGCTTAAATGCTTTCGTTAATGTTTTTATGTTTATTTAACTCCATATATGTATTGCATTCTAACTGTTCTCATTAAAACAAATACCTATATAGCCTGTAACTTTCAAATATTAGCGAGTCAACAGGGGTTGGGAACCAATTAAATCTATTTCCTTTATTTCTTATGGAAAAAGTTGTTTCGGATAACGAACATTTCGGATAACGAACAGCTTTCCAGAACGGATTAAGTTCGTTAACCGAGGTTCCACTGTATACAGAGCAAAATAACATGCGAATTCACGAGAAAGTGCAATCTTGTTTTACTCGAACTTTTGTAGTTTTGTGAATGGATGTGCTTCATTTTACGCTTTCATTGTTATTCAGTAGAATGTATTTATCAATCAAAATTTTACATCTGTGACTCTGCCTTCAGTGAGATTGGAAATCAGTAATGCAACATTTGTCCTTAATTTCCAATCTGTGTTTTTTTCTTTCTTTCTTTGATCGAATCAATCAGCAAAATACAGGAAGCGTGACAGAAAAGAAGGTAAATGTACAAGACCATACATCTGAGAATCAAAATCAGACAGAACAAATCTGGAGGACAATCCATTGGCAGTGTGCTTGGTAAAGTATTAAATGAGACGAATGAAACCGTCAATTTTTCTTTTACTCTAAATCCTTCGGAGGGGAGTTCAGAATCGAATTTTAAAGTAATATATTGTAATATATTTCTAAGGAACCACCAGCGTTTGGGCAGAGACTGACACGTACACGTGCCCATCCACACAAATATAAGCGTATCTGCTTTATATATGTTTATTATATCTTAACATGTGAATTCATTCTCCATAACACTTTTTAGCACAAATTAGTACGGAATAATCAATTAATCAATTAATTATTGCCTGCAATGTCTTAACAGTATAAAATGCAAACCAGATCGAAAGGGCGAGGAAGACGAAAAGAGCAAACAGAATCCTACAGAAAAAAGCAAAGTAAGAGAGGGGTTCACATGTGGGTATGTAGTTGCGGTGGATGCATTCTATCTGCATGAGTGCAAATTCACTGCGTTTGTGAGGCTGTAAAATTTAAGTTTTATGTGTACACGTGCGTGCGCACTCTCAAGTGCACATGTGTGTGTGTGTTGTCGCAAAATGTTCCTACACTTTATAACGAAAACACTTGTCCCCTACGAAACTAAGCCAGTAGGTGATAGTTTAGGATTTAGTACCCACAACATACTCTTGCTAGAAGACAGTATGAATACTAATCACATGTCGGTCTCATGTCGGTCTGCTGCATTCGACACTATCAACTACTCTCTGCTCCTTCACACCCTCTATGGAATTTCTGGACCCGCACCAGCATGATTAGCATGGTTCAATTCCTATTACACGGATAGGACCCAGACTGTGTTTGTCGACGGTCTAGCATCTATCCTAGGGCTCAGTAGCCCCATCCTGCTCATTTTTGTACACGAAACCACTTTCATAATGCATCCAGTCTCACAAGTTTTCTCATCCATCATATGCTGATGACAAGCAACTGCTTCACTCCGCCAATTAGGATTGTAAAAAAAGCACGCAGACACATGTTTATCCACACGTATCAATCATTTTGTAGATAAAGCGAAAAATGTAGCGTATATATAAATAACTCTACGTACCTCATTAAATAATCAGGGAATTACCTATTAATTTACTCTATAAGTAGTACTTTTAAATACTTTTTACGGTGTTGCGCTCAATGGCGCTGTGGTCTGCTGTTTCTCTGTATGTAACGGTAACATTCCGGAAAATATTAATAAAGGTGCTTTGTATTATATTGTACTTATCCTTTTGACATCCAGCTTGATATTTTACATTGCCAATTACAAATATAATTAGTTGTGACATTCTTTAGGTGCAAGAAATGTCTTCAACTCATTCGGCTAAGGGTCAGAGCGACAACGAGGTCAACGGACAGCCAAACTTACAAATAGACAAGACAAATAAAGCGGCAAATCCACCGCCACGCAGAGACAGTAGCCCACGAAAGAAAAAAGGGTTAGCGAAAAAGAGAAACGCAAAAGAAAATGGTACTCAAGATTATCAACCTGCCGAAACTGAGCTTTCTGAGCAGGTAAGAATTAATGCATTCTTCTGTATTTAATAAAACACAACTACGTGTACATTAATAAATGTTGTAAATAAGTATGTTGACACATGTTAATCCACACGCTTAAATCATTTTGTAGATAAAACAAATCAGCGTATCTATATATATATTTATACACGTGACTGCGCACACCCCATTAAATAAACAGGGCATTACTGACCAAACAAGAACATTAGCTGCATTATTATCTTATTCTAGTTGTGACATGTGTTCTTTTTCATAAAGTGGTGTTACACAACAATGTAGCAAACAATGAACAAATTAACGGTATGTAATTTAAAAAAAACTTTTATGCTAACTGAAATACACAACACACAGTGTAAGTAGCATGGCTCATAAAAACAATCTTGTAATTTATGTGATGTTAATTTACGCAGACTGAATTACTTTAATGTCACGTTCTTATTTAAGGTCTCAATATATGTATGTCTTTCGGGCACTGTGTTTTGTCGGATGGTTTAACTTTCATATTTTTCGTTAAATCCAGCAAGAAACAAAATGGCATTTATTAAATTAAACTTATACGTTGAAGTGAAGTAATACTTGTGTCATTATTTAATTCAAGCAGGCATCATCAATAGACACTGCTTCACCAGCAGCAAAAGAAAAACCAGGCATGGAACTCTTTCAAGTGAATGTAAGCGATTGATACGTTGTATGCAGTTGCTAAAATAGAATTGATTGTTAATTAATTGTGGCTGTTCATTTGTTTTTGTGTGTGTGTGTGTTTGCGTACCTGCGTGCGTGTGTGCCTAGCAACATATGAATGTTCAGTCAAGATTGTGATTTGTTTGTGCCTTTTTCCAATAACGTGTCACACTACAGTGTCGAAAAATAAGTTAGAATGTATTTTTTTTAAGTTTTTGAAATTGTGTTACTTTCTTGTTACATTTCTATTTAAGGAATTAAACTTTATATATCTTTCGAGGTCTGCGTTTAGTTGGACGATTTAACTTTCAAATTTTGTTTTTGACATCCAATACGACACTTTACACTAGCATTTTCAAATATAATTAGCTGGGGCATTCTTTAGATGCGAGAAAAGTCTCATTCGGCTGAGGGCCGGAACGGCAACGAGGTCAACGAACAGCCAAACTCACACGTGGACAAGACAAATCCACCCGCACGCAGGTAAATGATATGTACAAAATTTGTTGCTCATGCACACGCAAAGCTGTAACATGCGGCACGCGCACTTTCTCTCGCGCGCGTACACACACACACAAACACGCACATAAACATCATACTTTTTTTTGGTTCAATTTTAAGTTAATTTATTAGTACAGTTTGTTTCTAAGTGTAATTAACATATACCTGACCCTTTTCCTCATGTGTCTTGTCTCTTTCTCTCTCTCTCTCTCCCACACACGTCTTATTTTCATACCAGCTATGTCGGAACTGTTACTTTGCTAAGTACTTTGATATAAAAAGTAAATTCAGTGAAAAACAGCGTGTGGCTGTTGGCCCTACAAACTCAGTGTCATGGGAGTGGTGGAGTGCTGATAATAGATACTTGACTGTCAGCCAAGATCATTTACTACCTGTCTAGACTGATCTTTTTAGCCAGGTGAGCAGAGACAATAGCCCACTATGGACATGTAAGTTCGTGCGCCCACCAAAGAAAACAGGGGTAGGAAACAAGAGAAACGCAAAAGAAAATGGAATACATTCTCAAACTGAGGCCACTGAACAGGTAAGAATTGGATGCGTGCTTTTCTATTTAATAAGACACAACAGTGATAACTACTTGTAAAATTATTCAGTGCTGTAAATATGTATGAGGACAAATGAGACCGAATAGACAATCCACTAAAATTGTTTTAATTATTTTAATTATTATTGTTTTAATTAAGGTACGTGCTGCATCCATTATCAGCCATCACAATGTTGAATGATTCGAATAAACAATAATGTATCTTTACTCCTAACTGTGTGTGTTAGATGTCTGTATGAGTATGTATGCCTGCCCTTGTGAGCAAAAGACAAATTTCTGTCTTGGGTCTCCTCGACAGACAATAAAGTCTGATTTGATTTGATTTTGATTTGATTAACGATTACTCATAGAATTTTACCAACAGGTTCCTTTTCATAAGAAAGATTGTTAACTCCCCCAAATATGCTTCGATGAAGAAACACTAAGTCATCTGTTATAGCAAAGTCAATTTGTTAGAAGTTTCTGAAAGATCTACATTCAGTCATGATCGGTAAACGTTCATCATTACAATTTTTTGACTATTCTGAAACTCTGATTTTATTTGGTGTGCAAGAAGACACTTGCACTTGCAAAGTGTTAGACTTAATTATTTTGCTAGCAAAATATTACATTTATGTATGCAAATAGAAAAATAGTATACTGTTACGAATTAAATGAATTGCAGTCTGTGCGAGGTCGGCAAATTTATTTTTCCCGGAATACTGTGATGCAGAGACCTTGCCCGAGCCTTTTGATTGGCTACTTGCTCATGTGACTTAATCTCCAACCCATATAGCTTTTCAAATACACACACGGCCTTCTTTTAGGGTTGTCGTCTGCTTGATGTGAAGACTCAACATGCGACAGTTTGTAGCACGAATAAGTAGCTTTAATAAACATTACAAACATCATTTAAAAAACTAACTATTAGATTATATGTTATAGGCTGTACAACATTCTGCGGAAATTTACGGTGATTAACGACACCGATTAAAAAAAAAAGGCTTTAAGAAAAAAAATTAGATCACCTCGTTCCTGTTTCAAAAGATTACTGTAGTAAATGAGTTATAACAAAATTCATTTGCACGATATGAGCAAACCACAGTGGCAGGTAATATTGTTTAATAAACTAAAGCCTTACATAACTGTAGATGTTTCTGTGTGAAAATGTCACTGTTAACTAAAACTACAGCAAGATCCTTTCCAATCACTTAGGAAACTGCAGCAGCCTTAACATTCATGAAAATATCCATTTTTACATTGAATGTACTTTTTATTTTTATTTTATTGTTTGCAGATATTGCTTTGTTTTCTGATACAATGTAGGTTTCCAAAACCAGCTTAGTATCTTGTGTTGTGTTGCCAAAAACGTAGACTTTACACTAAACATGAATAAGTGAAATGAAGCGGTTTTTCAGAAATGGGGGTTTTTCAAAAATAGGGCAACTGTGTTTTTACACATGCCCTTCGTGACCTTGCTTCTATAGCTCGAACTGATATAATGGGTATAATCAAGGTATTTTGGTCTCTTAATGATTGTAGCCCATTCCCTATTTCATAGTTAATGCTTTTATAGTCAGCCTATACTACACATGGCTCAGAGATCTAATGCCTGAATGCAGACATTAGCATAACTGAAAATGTATATTTGTTTGCAATGAAGAAATTTCTTAATGTTTCAAGTAGAACTCCCAAGTCTGGTGAATGTAGGCGTTATCCAATATATATCAATGCCCATTAAACTTATATGTTACAATGAAGTAATACTTGTGTCATTGCTTAATTCAAGCAGGAATCATCAACAGACACTGCTTCACCAGCGGCAAAAGAAAAACCAGGCATGGAACTCTTTCTAGTGAGAGTAAGCGATTGATACATTGTCAATTGTTTGTTAATTAATTGTTGTTTTGAAAATTCATTTATATACATGGAAGTTTGCCTGTTTGAGGGAGTGTGTGTTTCTCTTGTGCAGGTACAATTATTGTAAATCGTTTCCTTTAAACGTTGCCCGTCTCATTGTCAGGCCAGCCAAGGATGACTGCTTAGAATATATGAATGCTGGTTTCAATAGTTTACTTTTTATTTTGCGCCTGGAAAATTCAAAAGACTTGGTAGAGGTAGATTAATAGTTTTATGTGAAGAGAGAAGATGCTGAAAACTGTAAAACTACTTCACACACCTTGTTTTCACTTTATTTACCTGTCTCGTCAGCAGCTGAGTTTACTTAATAGTAATACTAGTATACTTAATTAATAAAACACAAAATACCATTTTTGAATCAGGTTAGTTAGGGTAAAGCTTTTGCTTGGTATAATATGACATGTCCAGAAGTTTAGCTTTTATTTGAAACTAAGACTTCTAGTCAGCTAACTTTAGACTATTGATGTTTTACGTTCTTTTATTGCTTGTGATGTTGTTCTATTTAGAGTGAGGTAGGAATGCTACTGATAGGAGACACTAAACTTTCCCTCGAAAAGGATAAATAAATATATATTGTATTGTAAAGGCAACAGCACAACAGAAGCAGGAAAATGACAATGGGCAGAACAAGATTGTAAGTGAACCAAACTCAGAATGCCAGATGGAAACACATACACCCCCCACACTCATCCTGTATTTACTGGGAGATGACAAAACGTTTTGTTCTGAAAACAATCGTAAGAAAGAAGAACTCGGGCGACACTTCATGAACTGTGTATTGGATACACGTAAGCAATTTTTGATCATCATCATCAGTCATCAATCATCATCATCATTCATCGACCATCATCTAAAGGTTTAAAAAACAAACAGGCAAAAGAAAACCTGGTGGTATTATGATAGTATTTAAACATTTTGTAAATGTTTACAAATGGCTGAACACACCAACAAACAAACACATTAAAAAAACACATCAACAAAGAAATGTACACATACACTCATGCATGGTGTACCCATAACAAAGTTTTTCCATCCCTTCAATTGTTTGTCTAAATATCTATCGTGTGCTTCTTTGCTTCTCTTTCTCTGTCAAAATGCACTGACCACGAGGCCTTTCATTATTTGTGCCATGCGGGTCTAATATGATCAAGAGTAGTTAAATCCCCATGCACATGATGTATGCAGTCAGTATCAAACATTCACTCATTCTAATAAAGAAGGGAATTTTCACAGCAACCTGGGTATTTGCAAACAGTGAACTAGAAGGCTGTCTTAAAGACCTCAGATGGAAGTGCTCTTTCAAAGAGAACCAGAGCTTTTTCTTTCTTCACACTGTAAGTATAACAGCTCTCAATTCTTTTCTTTTCCTTCTTTGTACACACAATCTAAAATGGTTATTTTATCTGACCAAGATCTGTTTGTTAGTAATGACTCCATTTGAAAATAATGGGTCGAGGAGGGTACAAGGGATCGTGTAGTAAATGAGTAAATTAATAAATAATGGTTAGTTGATAAAGTCTTTGCAATTATAAAACTACCTGTTATTCTTGTAGCTGTCATTAATTTTGTTTTTGCAGTTGGATGCCATCATGGGATGGTATTATGCTGTCTCCCTATGGGGAAAAAGCCTTTTAGTAATTGTATAATGTTATTGTTTATCAGAAATCTCCTTCCTTATAGAATGTTTTTCAGCAGTCACTGACAACTACTTTGAAATTGTCATCAAATAAAATTGTTATATGACAGATCGTATTGTTGCTAGGAATAGTTTTGATCGCAATGGTTTGTTTAATTTGCAGAAGGATATGAAATATAACGTGTTTTCTGCACTGAAGTACATATCCGGTAAGTTGTAATATTTTCATATCTTTTAAATACTATTTTCAAAATAATAATCATAATATCATCATCATCATCATCATCATCATCATCATCCTCATCCTCATCATCATCATCATCATCAATCCATCCATCCATCCATCCCTCCATCCCTCCACCCCTCCACCCCTCAACCCCTCCCTCCATCCCTCCGTCCATCCCGCCATCCCTCCCTCCATCCCTCCCTCCATCCCTCCATCCATCCCTCCATCCATCATCACAATCACAATCAATCAATCAATCAATCAATCAATCAATCAATCAATCAATCAATCAATCAATCATCATCAAGTTGTCTTTATAAAAAAAAGTTCATTTCAAGTTCATTTCTGTTTTGTTATGCCTGCCTTCGTCACAGCATCAAACCCTTTCTTCTTCACTCTCTTTACAACTACAGATGACATCTGCATTGGCTCTTTGCAGCCTGTAAATTTTACAATAAATATGTAGCCGATGAGAGTGAGAAAATATGAGAATTGTTATTATTTCCTACACAAAAATTGCAGCTTTACATGTTTGTGCAAGGGTGATATCTGCTTTGTAAACCTTGTATTCCCCTAACAGATGGTCGGTTAATTAACCGCAATGTACTAAGATAATGTGCATTTAGTTTTATCTCTCCTATACCTATTTCTGTTAAACAAATTATCTTGTAGGCATCTTGACTGGATTGTTTCAGAGAAGACAAAGGCCAGCTTGGTTTTCTTGTTTCTAAATGGAGACAAAGACACTTTTCTGGCTACTGTGCCGCTGGCACTAGAGGAAAAGATCCCTGTAGTAGCTATCAAGGTAATAGAACACGTATTTATGTTAAACACGAGAACAACATACATGTACGTTAAATTCATATAAAAAGGTGAAATATAGTGTGCCATTTAATTTTTTTTTCTATTGTGCATAATCTTATAACCATCAGACCATTTGATAAAATTTATATTTATCAATCTCAAGTACTTTTCTGCAGTGCGATCATAATATTCATCATTTCAGAAGATTTTGTCTCTAATATGGGTGCTCTAGTTTTGTTTTGTCTGATTCTCCAAGGGATCTGGAAATTTCGTTGATGACTTACCTCCGAAAAAACGCAGGTAATGGCTAGATCTGGCTGGATACATTTTTAATTTCAAAATTCTGAACTGATTGCTCTGTGTTAGTACTTTTACATAAACTTCAAACTGAGTGTAGTGAGCTGTGTACAAATGGTGTCTTGTGTCTGACGTCATGTGTGCGTCATTTGTTCCACGTCACTTGGAGAAGAAAATGACGTCATATACAAGAGAAAAGCAGTAGCTCTAAAAATGGCCAAGCGAGTGGGAAAACAACAGTCTTCTCTGCCATCTTCTTTATGACTCTCTCAGTGACATTCCTCTGAACTTGTGCGTCTTGGATTCTATTCACCTACAAATCTCTTCATCCTCATCGTCATCTGCGGGGTCTTGTCGAGAGTTGTGTGTGTGTGATACGTCGTGAGTATGCAGCCGTGCATTCGTCATATTAAACTGAGATTAAATTCCACAAAACTTGTTTCAATGTCTATATTATCCTGATTTCCAATGTTCTTTGGTATCAATATTAGCCGAGAGTCTAAAGACACAATAGAGAAGAGCACAGACGACAACCAGCATCGTCACAAAGAGACTATTCCTAAAAGACAGACTTCTCAGTCCAGGCAAGTGCCCAAATGAAGAACAAGTATTATTTACATCAAATTTGCCTTTGATATAAATAATTCGTATTTAAATATGTTGAAAAAGCAGATTGTATTCAATATTTCAAACTGAACTTCAAAAACTTATATCAAAGTACTAATTCTTATCCTGTTTTCCATTGTTCTCTCATATCCATATTAGCGAAGAGCCCAAAGCCACAACAGAGAAGAGTAAAGAAGACAACGGAGAGACAACTCAATCCACACAAGTGGAAAAGTGAGCAACATAAACTATATATTTATAGCGAAATTTCTTAAGGCATGAACAGTCTGTTTTTAAATGTATTGACCGAACCGACTTAGTTCAATATTTTCACATCTATCTGCTGGTCTCTCTATTTCTAGCTTGCAAACACACACACGCACACACATATATATATATACATAAAATCATGCTCAAAATACTTCTCTCATGCATTACACACAAACTCTCTCTCTCTCTCGCTCTCTCATATGCACCCACATACATATACATAAATGGATAGCTGAAAAAGGGACACTACATAAATATGTGTTCGGTATGACACTTTAATAGCAAAATAGTCAGTATGAATACAGTTTCAAAATTTTATAACTAGTATTTTTTTTGTGTCTATTAGTGCTGAAGAAACAGTGTTATTAGCAGCACATTATTGTTTTCTTTCCTTTTAACACTTTGTAAAAGCAGGGAAACTATAAGAGCGCAGATTTTCTTGACATTTTTTTTGCTAAACGTACAGCTCATAAGTAACTTGATCCCCAAAATGTATTTCTAAAACTCAGCTGCAAAAATCTGTTATTTAAGAAATAGGCTGTTGTTGGTTATTTTTTGCTATATTTGATTATTAAAGGTCCGTGGCTGACACAAACTTTAAAGAATACGATCTAATCAGCAACTTTGGCAGGAAGAGTGCTCTGCGTTTGTCTCTTCTCGACGTTATCTTTACAGAAGGTAAGAACTCGTTATGCAACGCTTACCTGCTGTCTCTCTCTATCATCCACCATTGCCAAATGTTGCAATATTCCTGTTGTCTCGTCAAAGGCGGGCACTGACCTCTGAGAACTGGGCAAGTGAGTGACACTCATGATGTAGCCCAGACCTGGGCAAAGGCGGGCCCGCGGGCCGGATCCGGCCCGCCTCCTGTCTCTGACCGGCCCGCCCGCTGGCCCGCCCACCAGTATATATACTATATATACACAGTATTGGGTAATACTGAGTTAACTATATTAGTCCGGCCCTCTAAACCATCCCAATTTCTCATGCGGCCCCTTAGAAAAATTAATTGCCCACCCCTGATGTAGCCTTAACTCAGCCACGTTAACATTATCTTGCAAAGGGAACGTTAGTACACTAATCACACGTCATTCGTTTAAAACCTCGACACACGGTTCACGGGTCCCAACATAGTTCTTCCCCGAACAAGAGACGAGTATCCTAAATGTCACAACAATAAAATATTTGTTAAACAGTCAAATTATGAAAATATAATACAACTTTGGGTCGTCTAAAAGGGGTCCAAGTACTCGATATGCTATCCGTTTCAATCTTACAGTGATGTTATTTCCCGTTAAAAACACTATTCACTCTCACATAGATAAACACATCAACAAGTGTCTTTAAGATATGTTTTGAGGGAGGATTTGAAGTCTTCGACCGTAGACACATTTTGGAGAAAAGGGCCAAAGAATTCGAAACAGAGTTGCCAGAGAAATGAAAGAAGCTCTTGTCGAATTTCTCCCATGGTTACAGAGAGAGGACAGAAACACAAGCAGACCTAAGTACAGACTCGGGTGGTAGGGCGTCAGTAAATCAGACAGGAATGTTGGTTTTAAAGCCGTAAGGAAATGGTAGCACTGTTTAGCCATCTTGTAGTGAAAGCAAGCTGCCACAAGGAATAATTGTTATACATGTTTTATTACTTTCTGACCAGGAATAGTCTGTACATATGGATAATTAATACTTTTTACATTTCTTAAGCATCGCCTTCTCGTTTTATTTCTCGCCTTTTATTATTACATGAGTCTAGCGGCGTAGCATTCTTTTATCGCATTATACGTATCATACCACTCTTGTAAATAAAGTTATGATTTTTGTTTGCTTGTTTGTTTGTTTGTTTGTTTGTTTGTTTCTTTCTTTATAATTCCTCCAACCATTAGTACCATTTACAGTTGGGGGGACGAGGAAATGTCCCAGTGACAGGCTGACGTTCTCTGGTTCCGCACTTAAATGACTTAACTATAGGGCTATGAAGCCTTACCAAATGTACAACTATTTTTTAATGACTTTGTTGCAGATGACGACCAAAAGTCGGATGATAAGAAGAATGGGAAGACTGATACCAACGGAAGAAAAGAGCATGAATTGACACGTCTAACATTGGCTCATGCCTGGGGATGCTTTGAGAAGGCAAGGGAGATGAGATGGAGTAAATTTGAGGTCTGCATCACGGAGTGCGGTGACAACTGCTTCCTTTCTGACTTTTCTTATTACAGACATATTCCATTTCTGATGACAACAGATTAAGTATCTGTTTTGACTGCTAGTAAAGCTTCTAGACCTCTTGAAAGAGCTAGGAGAAGAAAATCAAAAGGTCGAAAATCTTGTATGCAGATTTGTTTAAAGAGTTCTGCTATTGCCTAACAAATATGTATCTATACACACATACACGTACGCGCTCATACCTATAAATATGTATCACGCAAACGTGTATGCATATATAAACATATGTAGATACAGGTTCTGTATGTATATATTTATCTGTGTTTATATATATATATTTATATGGATACGCAAGTGCGATGCCCTCGGATCGGTATCACGGACCTTCTATTCTGTAGCGTAACAAGTATGTTATTTGTTACCAGAGTAGCACACTTTACTACATGATGGAGAAAGCATTGCTACATGAGCAGGTTGAGTTTGTTGAGCTATTTTTGGAACTTGGAGTTGACCTGAAAGACTTTCTCAATAAAAACCTTTCGTCTTTGTGGTGCAAGGTAGGTGTTTTACAATGCTGATAAAATACACAACTTCTTACATGCAAAACATGGTATCAATATTACTAAACGTTTCGGTATGACTAGAATAAAACCTTACTACTTTTAACTTAATATTTAAAAATAAGCGAAAATGTTTACTATTTCTCTTGTTCTCTCATACTCGCTGTCTGTGATTCTTTCTGTCCTTCTGTATCTTCCATGGTCAAGGCCCTAGCTGTTAGTATACAGTACTTGGTTGCAAGAACTTTAAATTTAACACGATGCCTACTCGGACCTGTAACTAGACTGCAGATCCTACACAGATGACTGATTTACCACGAAGGATACAGGCGAGAGAGAACTGGACTTTGCCTCCTATAGTCTTGCGCCCAGACACATGAAACCATTTAAATTCACAGTTCCTACAACCACTGAGATATTAAACTCTTCCTCTGTCCCTGTCTCTTTATTTCTCTTTTCTCACTTTTTCCTTTCCGTGTTTATTACCTCACTTTTCACTCTATAGTTTGGTATTTTATGTGCATGGGAATTTCCTCGCAGATGCGTTCATATGTGTTTTTATTTTTGTGTAGGAGTATGAGAAGAAGGACTCCATGTTGAAGAAACTGTATAAAGAGAAGGAATTGACAGGAACAGAAGAAAATAAAGTAAACTTTCTGAATATGATAAATTTAAAAAGTAATGGAGGCATCTTATTCCTGTCTATTTCAAACGAAATGCTAAGTTGCACATCTTATTAAAAGATCAAGTCCAAATCAAACGTATTTAAGTAGATAAATATACTAGCATATGATGCGTCTGTTGATACGTTCAAATTTCAAGTAAATAGAGCAAAACTAACAAAAAAGTTAAAGCATAAACAAGTCAGGTGCACTCACTGAGATCTCAATATTTGATTATTTTATTATATTTACGATTTTTTAAAATAAATTTACGATACAACATTTAGAACTGTCATCGGCTTTTACTTTTTATCTCTTGAAACTCGTCAATCAGCCGAAGAAAAAGTCTTTTACTCTCTGACTACGGCTTTTCAAGAGCTTAAACAAGATAAAGTATTTGCTTTTCTGTACAAAAGAAAGAATCTGAAAACTCTTTCTGCAAGACCACATACTTTTTCCATCCTCTTCGGTAACTTAGCTCCACGGCCTGTGAGATTTTGTTTCCCCAAAACAGTCCTAACAGTGCAGAATGCCACAAATACACTTGTCCCCTGGTCAGGACATGGGTCCCATACACTTTCTATGAAACCCATATGGCTTTAGCACTCTATGATGTTACTAAAATGTGGATGGGGAAGAATCTGATCATCAGTCACTTTCACTCCACCCTCCAACTTTCAGCAAATGATTGCTTATCCATTTTCGTTTTGTTTTCATCAGCTGCTTTGGGTACTGCCACTTACCGTAGGGTTTTCGTTGGTTGGCGAGTGTACACGTGTGCTAGAATGTGCATGAATAACATTCCTTAAATAGCTTTCTTACTATTTATATTCCCTCAGGGTTTTAACTTGCCTGAAGAGACTGAAAAAGCACATAAACATCTAAAGCTGGCTCTGAAAGATCTTATGGACGACATTGGGATAAAGGTGCGCAGAGGCTTTTACGATCAAAAGCCTTTGTACTTTCTTTCGTTACATAGCAAATCACACCAGTTTCAGAGAATGAATGGTCCTTTGCGCATGTAAAAGTACTGGACTGAACAAATATTCATGAAAATGTTTTTAATGGTTACACACATATGAGTGAAATATGAACGCCATGCAACCTTTTTTCCAACTTCAGTGTATAAATACTGGTCCATGTTTCATTTCTGACCTTGTCCATAGAATTAGTGCAAATTTTACTTCTAATCAAAGTACATACCTTTCCTACTCTAGTTACGTATTCCATCATTCTAAATTCACCTGTTTTCTTTTATTTTTCCCCATTTTTGAGTCTGATGTCCTAATGTCATAACCTATAGTTGGGAAAGTATTGCTATTAATCTCCTTTGACTCTATACCTGCCATTAACATTTCATTATAAGTGCTAATTATGATATCACTCTATGTTCCAGAATGATGAAAGAAAGAAAACTGAAGGTAAAAAAAACCAAACATCTACCACCTTATAATGTAGGGCTAGCAGCAGTGGTTGTGTAAGCATTGTCCAAATACGAATTCCTTATTTAACTGCCGAATTACTTCATTACATTCATTTTCTTTTCTCCTAAATTGTGTGGATCACAAATATAACAGATTCGTAAAATCTAGTCTCAATGAAACTGTAACAGTCATTATTTTGAAAATGAGGTACAACCACAAATGGCATTGAGAGAGCTTAGGTGGTTTGTTCTACTAACTTGTATTGCTGTTTACAATATTGACAAAAAGATACACTGTCCTCACCAATATTTCGTGCACGTTTAGTTTTAGATTAACACAGTAGCTAATGTCTATATATCTTTAAAAAGGGTTTAAAAAAGTTTTGTAGGTACACAGCTTTAAAAAGTGCTTTTCTACCTGCATAACCTTGATAGGTGCTCTAATATTTGTATAAAACTTAGAGGTCTAAAAGTGTGAATGGAACGTAGATGTAGAAAGTCTGTATATAACCCTGATAAGCTGTATTTTGTCCTCATTGAGAATTGAGATGTTATCTAATATCAGGGGAGATGCTTTAGACATTGCGTAGTGTCTGTACAGAGATTTGAGAATTCATTTATTATTTAGGTAGAGGCTCGAGAAGTAGTCTAATGTTTTAGCTTCACATGTTACTGAGCCTTTGACTTTAGAAGTCATTTATTATCTTATAGAGTCCATCAAAGACCCAGTGGTTCTCCTATTCTTGTGGGCTTTGCTAACTAAGAAATTTAACCTGGCAAAGTTCGTATGGAGAGACGTACAGGTAAATAAGATTATTTTATCTGTCCAAAGTTTCCTCCTATATTTTTAGTGGATTCTGGTCCTTAGCATGTGTAGCGATATGTCGTTCAATGTTAAAAAGATTCTTTGTGGTCATTTATCTGTCCAGTTATTCAGATTTTTTCTCTTCAAGTGTACACCGTCACTGTGCTGACAATTTATACTTTTTATGAGATAACGTGTATATATATATATATAAATAGCTGTAGTGGTCTCGGAGGATTTAAAAGTAAAGTATCTTAATCTTTTGATGTATGTTCTTTTTTATCAGGACCACGTGACCACTGCCTTGGTCGCGTGTATTTTACTAAGAGCCATGCGCAGCAGAACGATGAACGATGTCAGGTTCGATGACGAGCAGCAGGAGATCACAACAACCATTGAGTAAATAAATTGATATTTCGTCATGTCATCTAACTTTCCTTTTTACATATGGGAGCTGGCATCTGTTCATGATACTTACGATTGGAAAATATTTCGTCTGATGCTGAATCATTCAATAGCTGGACAACAAATGTGTACTTGTCGCCAGATCACATTAGCATGTTTTGAAATAAGTTTTTAATTTTTGCCTTACAAGAACTGAAACCGCTCTTATTTGACAGATTGTTCGAAGGCCTGGCTATAAAAACGTTAAATAACTGCTACAAAGAAGATCAAGCGAAGACCTTTCAACTTTTGTCAAGAATACAAGAAACTGAGTACTGGAATTGCGTCACCTGCCTGGAGATTGCTGAGCTAGCACGGTGTAAAAAGTTTATTGCACAAGAACCTTGCCAGAACTTTGCTGATCGCATATGGAGAGGCTTAGACCCCTATTCAAAAAATGAAGAAGATAAAGTAAGGTTTGAATTATATTATTATATTTCATTATTTTCTTATGAATTCTAATTACGTGTATGTTCACACTGGAATGTGTGTGTTTGTTTTTTTGTTTGTGTGTGTTTTATGAGTACTTAAATGAGTTCATGTACACACTATTAGTAAAAACATCTCAGTTGCTGGAGGTTTGCAGTGAAAATACAGTAATTAGAAATAACCTTCGTACCACTGACATTCTTTATCTTTACAACAAAACGGACGGTCTCACAAGATTAATGTAGAAATTGTCTCATCATATCGATGTAACTGGCAACTAAAAATAACCCCCGAAATGAAAAGTGCTACTGATACATCTTTCCAAGAAAGAAATCGTAGCACCAGGGCTATAGGACCATTAGCTGAACTGTTGAACGATATTTTGGAGAAGAGCAAGTATTATTTTAATTATTTTATTTATATTCAGGTCAATTTATAATGTGGTGAAATAAATTACTCCAAGAACTTGCCAAAAAATTCACAACACCAGCTCTGAAAAAGTTGTAATCAGAACGATAAGACAGCACAAAAGGGATGCTCATTAAAGGACAACTGGATGAGGCCAACAGCAACCAAAAGCCTAACTGTTCAAAGACAGCAGCTGCACAGGAGATATCCGTTGCAGGATTGCAATATCGTCTGTGGCAATGATAATGCTAAACAAAGTTTAGCACAGCAGCACCTTCCACTTCCATTCAAGTACAGAATCCGTCAAATTATTTGTAGCTCCTATCCTGAGAATAGTTTCGAGACTTTTGCCTGACAGAAAAAAAATATTCAGGAAATCGAGCTCAGAATTTTACATCTTAAATGCGAGAAAAATGAAAACCGTAACCCACCCCCCAAAAAACCCCCCACAAAAACCAACTTAACTGATTGAATTATCTAACATGACGCCAAAAGAGAGGTCAACAGAGGAAAACCTAGCCAGCGAGCATTAAACAGCAGACACATCATTGTATTCCTCTAAAAGATAATTCAGTTTAGCCCAGATAAAGTAAAATATATATTCTAAAATCAATACCTTATATCTTAAAATATTTTACACAACTAAAGATTCAAGTCTATATCGTTAAACGTCTTATGTAACAATACGCAAAAAAGGGGAAAAGGAGTTCATTATATCGGTTAAAACAATAACAAATCTTCAGGATTTTCAGATGAAATTAACTGCATCCGAGTGTCAAGAAACAGCAGCCTAGTTTATTGTTTATTAAATGTGTGTTGGATGTAGCAATAGTTTCATAAGCGTGAGCTCAACGACTTTATTTTGTTGCAGATAGATCAGTTCCTGATCATCACCCGATTCTTTTACGCAATCAGCGCCATCTTTGTTATAGTCCCAAAGTTGGTCATGGACTTTTCTCAGAACAAGAGGTATGTAAACTTGTGCTCTTGGGCGTTTTGCTGAAAACAATCGACCCCGTATGCTTTGCTCTTTTGTCAGTAGAAATGTATTTTCGATCCTCTTGATTACAAATATCGATGACAATGAATGAAAAGTCATAGATATGGTACATACTAACAATGAACTACTTTAAAAGAGAGTTAATGGTTACATGACCATAAACGCTACTGAAACTAGTATCAAAATAGGACAAACACTGTCATACGACAAACAAACCAAGTCAAACGATGATCTTTTAGAAAACAAAGTTTCAAGGAAAACATGTTTACCAAACACCGGATAACTTAGCTATAAGCCCTCTGCTGTTTTCTTTAATTTCACTCAACAATTCCTTTTGTAAGTTACATGAAAGGGAATGTAATGTGAATTATTTTAGCACTTGCCTTTTTTTTGCTGGCGATGACGTTACCAGGGGACCATCCCAACTGCGATACGCTTTAGCGCGCTTTTGTTTCTACTGGCCGCGTTACTGGGAAGATCCATCCTTCAAGTTCTACTCCGGATGGGTATGAATGTCTAGTTGTTCTTAGCACTGATAACCTGAATAATTTTGTCCTGTCAACCTCATGAACACAAGGTATTTAGCTATATTATTGTTCACATACGGACAACGGAAGCGTGGAACTCTCTTCCACATCACATTCGCCACTCGGACTACAAGGCTACATTCAAACGCTCTATGAAAACATATCTGTTCATAAAGTATTATCCCTGAATTACTATTCTTAACTCCCTGGCAATACTGTCTGTCATGCCAACCGTCATGTAACGACTCCAGCGTACACAGTTTATAGTTTCTACATCCCTTCATACCTTTATCCATTGCTTTACATTCTACTCTTGTACCTCATCTTTATGTTGTTCAGTGTGTCTATACGTACCTCACTGTCCACTGGCTGTTATCTTTCATTTATCATTATTGGTCTGCGCAGAGAGTGCGATCTATCTTGGTCGTGATGTTGTGCGTTTTAAGTGCCTATTATTATTATTATTACAACATTAGTTTAAGCATGCAGCCACTTTGTGTACTGATTTGCTGGTAAAACGTTCTCTTGTTGAAATTTGGAAATAACATACCAAACTAGACGCAGGCAAGTTTTATTATTACTGTGAGTATTTTTTTAACATAGCAGAGGATGATATATATATATTCTTCAATAACCTTTAATAACATAATAAATTAGGTAGACAATTAAATTAAAAAATTATTGACTATATGCATAATTAATACTAATCAAGAAAAGAAATTCGAAAAGGTGTGTTTTAATGAATCATGTTACTTTTTCAGTTTTTCTTCATGGGCTTTCTTCTTCTTTACGCGTATGTACTGATGGCGCGAATTCCTCCACCAGACGTCCATATTTCCGAAGTTGCTCTCTTGATTTGGTTCATGACAATGCATTTTGAAGAACTGCGTGTGGCCATGGTAAGCTTTGGTAGTCTAACATCAAGTCCAAAAACGAATTGAAGACAGACTTTAGATTTGTTTGTGGATGGGTTTACTCATCACCCTCTTGACCAATGCAAGAGCTGGGACCATACATTAATTAGAGGTATCTGTGCAAAATCGTGAGGTCACATATTAGACCTTTTTTGTGCTGAGTGATGTTTGTCGGCATGTATCTCATTTTGTGAGGATTGATTATTTATGACGACGACGATGATGTATAAGATGTCGACGACGATGATGAAGAAGAAGGGTTCCCAGTCACTTAATCCCCAGACACTTCATCTATTATAGGTTGCACTTGATTTATAAGGATTAAGTGTCTGGGGATTAAGTGTCGGGGATGAAGTGTCGGGGATTAAGTGTCGGGGATGAAGTGTCTTGGGATTAAAAGTCTAGGGGATGAAGTGTCGGGGATTAAGTGTCGGGGATGAAGTGTCTGGGGATTAAGTGACTGGACACCAAGAAGAAGATAACGACGATGATGCTTGCTAATGAGTTCTGTGGCTTAAAATCTTTCTTGACAATTGGTTTTTTTCCAGGAATGGGTCCAGCCAAAACGACAACGAGTTAAAGTGTTCATACTGTCTCAACTCGGAATTCTGAATGTCACCAACTTCTACCTAGCGTGGGGTGGAATCCTTCAATGGCTGCTTTTTGACTCCAGCGCCTTCTCCCTTCATGTTGTACTCTGTATTAACTTTATCTCATTCATCTGTCGCCTTTTCTATTTTTCGTCCATCAACTCTCAGTTGGGCCCCAAGGTCTTTATGATTTATCAAATGGTGAGTTTTTTCATTACTAATATTAGTTTTCAAATCGTGAAATATGCGTGTGTGTGAGTGCTTGGATCTGTGTACCCTTAGTCATGATTTAGGATGTGCGTATGTACACATATAGACAGTCTGAAATATTGGTAATTTCAGTGATACAAAATCTTGTATATTTACACGATCTTTTTCTCGAAAAGATTTTTTGACCAAAATATATGTGAATTTTGCATTATTTTCACTACTCCGAGATGTTCATAATTTGTAAACATCACGTTAAGCCTACTTTGGTTTATTCCAGATCAAAGAGATGATTCTCTTCTCCGTCCTTCTGATAATAATCTTCCTGGGATACGGCGTGATTATGTACTCTATTGACAACAGAGGTCAAGGAGTAGTCAATTCAACAGTAGTGCTTTCCCTACCCGTGGAGCCCTTCTGGCTCATGCTGGCAGACAGACCTGGTAAGATTATTCCCCTTTGTCCTCATCTTGTTTTTGGTCCTTATTGTTCTCATCATTGTAATCAAGCATGTTCTTTGTTCGTGACTTTCCCCATCTTTATTACTTCTTTTGTTTCTTTTTGTTCTTGCTGTTTTACCTCTTCTTCTTTTGTCAACATTGACGACAGCATTGAAGAAAGAAAAAAAATATGGATAGACCTAGGGTATAAAAAGTAAGACGAATTTATATGAAAAAATACAAAGTCTAGAGATACGGGGACTAACAGAGGTTATCTTAGTCTTGTCGTTAACCAAGACTTTTGACTGGTTTTCAAGGCCCGCTCGCGCCAAAAACTTAAAATCTCTTTCTCTTCATCTAGTAGTGCGCTCACGAGTGTGTGTGTGTGACCATTCAGGGAAGTCATCTGGGCGCTGCCTGACGTCCACTGGTCATAGTGAATTGCATAGAATATTTTCTTTCGATTTCTGTACTATGGATATTTTTACCAACTGTACCAACTGAATCAAAACTGTTCAATTTTCTTGTTTCAGGTGATACGGGTGAAAGCGAAGACGACCCCAAAGTAGTCTTCCGTGGGCTACTGAGGGTAGCTTACTTATTTTTTACCTCCTTGCTGCTGATAAACGTACTCATTGCAGCTTTCGGGTATGTGTATTTGACTTTGATATTATAAACTTAAACTTGGATTTTAACCAACATCACAGTTAATGTATCCTCATTACTGCTTAAAAGAAGTTGCACTGCTTTTTTTTCTTAAGATGTACATGTTAGATATAACTTTCTTTTCGTTGTATTAAAAAAAATCTTTCCTTATTCCTTATTTTTTTTTTATCAGTAATCTATTTGAATATCACGGTCAGAGTATATAGTGGGTTGGGGGTCGTGTCAGTTCAAGTGTTCAAAGCCACCGCTCCCCCCTGCATGTGAGACGCTGGACAGATGAAGGTTCGCACCAACATTTCCTGGGCCTCACGTGCGAGTAGTGTGAAGCTCACCCCGTGTCAAGCCAGCGGCCTTGTGGCGCATCGCTTAGCGCAGGGATGCCCAACCCACGGCCCGCGGGCCATATCCGGCCCGCAACGCGGTGCCATCCGGCCCGCGAAACTTCTGCCCACAGTGCAGGAAATCGGCATGTTAGTAATAAAAAAAAAAAAACCCGAAAGAAACCGAAAAAAGGGAAGAAGTATTTATCCCCACGTAGGGGCGTCTCTCAATCTTTTGTTCGATGGACGAACATTTCGATTCAGTGCTCCGACTTGGTGTCTCTACGATGCAGCCGGACATTCAGAAGTTGGTTTCGGGAAAACAACTTCAAATATCCCACTAATTACTACATAATTAATGGTAAGTACAACTTGTTTCTAATAAAAAATGGTATCTGCTCTATTTTTTTTTCTTTTTTGTATTTTTGCGGTGAAGTGGCCCGCGACACGGCTGTTCGAAATGGATATGGCCCGCAGGCCGAAAAAGGTTGGGCATCACTGGCTTAGCGCCTGTCACCAATTCAGTAAAGGTTCGCTGTCATGGGTTCAGCTCTCGTCTCGGGCACGCTGCTTTTTTTTTTCTCTGCATGAGGCGTCTGTTTACAGGGCTGGCTGCCCTGTGCTATAGAATTAGTAGCTGGCTTGGCGTAAAACATCAATATCCACCTCCGTGTCAAGCCTGGCCAGGGTTTGGAATTTTATGCCGGGGGAATGGTGAATTTTTGTGGTCAGAGGATGCTGGGAAAACATGGACACCGGGGAGAGCTGTTAGTACCTCTCATGAGACATCGGGCCGTTTTCGTTGTGTGTTGTGAACGAATGCGCATGTCAATCCGTTTGGTGTGATATGTAAGATATCCATGTATCGACTGTTTCAAGTCTATGTCTGTTTTTGGTAGCATTTAAAAGAGAAACATAGCCCGAAATCGCTTTTTATTACTGTGCATTTATGTTAGATTTCTTTCCTCTTTCTTATTCTCTAAGCAACTTGTATGAAAGCATCAATAACCAGAAGGAGGACCTGAGGAAATACCAGAAGTTTCACATGATCGTCAAGTTTTATCTTGGAAGCCCTTTGCCACCTCCACTTACACTCTTCTATTATCCGATCTTATACATCTGTCGGTGTTCTGGTCATGACATCACAAAAAATAAAGACCACTTCGGAAAAGGACACGGTGGAAACAAAACATGCAAAGAGAACAGGTTTCGTGAGTATGATCTGACAGAGTGGTTTACAACCTTTTGACGACGTTACTATGAGTGTCTCATTTTCCCAATTATCATAAATATTAGGTACCTTAGGTTTTACATACAGTACATGTTTGCATCCAGACCGACGTACATCTTCAGTTATGTTATACTGAAAACCTAAAATCTCCAAAGCATACAACAACATTAGCAACAACTTGAGCATCAAACAGGTTGCGGAAATTACAAACATCGTAAAGGAGTGTGTGACTTATTTTGCAGTAAGGGCACTGACACTTTGCTTTGTAATAAAGCTTCGCCAAGTCAAGCGCCCATACCTAAGTATTTAATAACATCTTATTTTACAGGACAATATCTTTCTTCGAATGAGACTATTGCACTCTTGAACTGGGCAAAGCTCACTACAGAGACTTATACCGAAGAGAAACCAAAAACGGTTGAAGATCTTGTAAAGGAGACCATGGAGAATAAGTAAATGATCCATATCTACTGTAAATACGTATTGTAAATACCAAGATGAATAACAACTCTTTAATAGAGTATAGAGGAATAAACATTAATTTTATCGATGAAATTTACTATCTAGAGCTGAATAAAACTTACCAATTTCAGACATGCATTGACTTGATGAATTCCCTTTTAAAAAAAATTTTGCAGCTTCCCAGACGAGGAGAAGAAGACAGTTACAAAAGAATATTGTGAAGTAAGTTAGGAGTGTAAACTTAATAATCAGTGTGATTAATAACCTTATCAGGAAATGGCAGTTGATTATTAGAAACAATTAAGAGAAAATTGTTTTAAGATTTAGAATTTGTGCTTGTTTAAAATTCCCAGGTAATCTTTCTTTTAAGATGAAATGTCTAATCAAATGTAAATTCCTTCTAAGATCTGACATGTCGTTGCTAAGCCTTCAATAGCCTCCACCGTGCTGCAGTATGATTACCAACTGCAGTGTGATTACCTAACCTAACTATAGGTAGATGGCGTGAAGTCACTTCCTAATTTACTTCTTCTTTTCCTTCTATCTTTATATTGTACTTTTTTGTTTTGGGGGTTTCTTTTAGAATTGCCAGACTTCCAGAAACAGCAGTGATAATGAATATGATGAGCTGACTGAAGATTTGCTCACACTACACGATTCTATCCTCGACAGCACATCTACCCTGAACAAAGCAATGGCAGTTGTTGGTGAGTCTACTGGTTGATCATTTGTTTTAAGGGACAATCAATTTTCGCAGGTAAAGGTACTTTTCAACTGTATCAGCATCTGTCTTTATAGTATCTATACAGGTCCTGTTCGCAATTAATATTAAGTCGAATAGCACAGTGTACATCAAAAGACTCACAAATAGTTATAGAATGTGTGTACCAGTCGCTGTGTGTGCTAGTCTGACACTAGCTTGTGATCTGTGTACACCATGTTGACAGTGGCGGCTTTGGTTGGTGATTCATCTGTACTCAGTGATGTGCTTAATACAGTGGTCACACACTAATGTTTTGTTTACAATATCCTGTAAACGTTATATCTGACTGTACTGACTTCAGCACAAGACTATTAACAAAACTAAGTGAATTATCGCCTTCTGTTTGCGATACACAAGCTACTGCTACTGCCATCCACATCCAGGGGTGATAATCACGACGTCACGAATGTATAGAGACAAGCCTGCTTCCAGAGCAGTGGTTCGATGCTAATTATGTTCTTGTGTGCACATGGCCCCATTGGTGTGACCTCTTTTACATTAAAGTGATGTTTGTAGGATCGCATCGTAAGAACAGAACGGAATTTTGCATTCATGATAGGGAGTCTTCAGCTGAGGTTAAGCCAACTATTTAAAAAAAAAGTTGTTGTGGTAGATTTTTTAAAGAAACTAAAGCGTAAAGCTGTAAATAACTATAATCGCGAGCGTGAAAAATTTAGATTTTGTCTTATTGTAAAATGACAAAGAAAAGAGGGGTGCGGAGAAAGTGAGGTGACAAATAAAAAGGAACAAGAAAGGAAACAAACAAAAACACTGATGCAAAATAGAAACTACTTATGTAAACATTTCTAGAAAGCAGAACTGGGCTCTGATGTCTTGTGCTAAATGTTGATATAGTCTTAAATTGCTCCTGACGCTGAAATACGAAACTACCTACAGATTTTAGAATGCACTGACACGGGCAAAGGACCATTTTGTTGGTATTCTCACATGCAGACAATATAGGACTTTTAGAAGGACGCTAAAGAAGTACTGCTTTTCCTAAAGGCACATTCCTTAAGAAAACACAGTAAACAAAACTTCATAAAATCTTCTTCTAAAGTGTTTTAATAAATACTCTTGAGCTTGAGGACACCGCATTGTTGTGAAGACTGCCTTGTGAATTTTTTTAAAATTAAAAGTAAAGTACATAAACAAGGAGAAGAATCATTTCATCTGTGCGGTCGCTATGCTGTTCGAATCTGTTTACTCGGTGTGCTGTTAGCCTGCAACATGAACGAGAGGCTGTAGGTATGTCCATTGGAGAAGGAAGAATCTCCGAGTGTTCATGGGAATTTGTAAACTAATGTTGCCAAGGAATATATTAATACCTATGCTTTCTTTATATAAACTCATGTCTTGCAACGTTGCAGAAGAGCGGATTGCCTGCCACCCGTGCATCATCTACAGGAGTTGTGTTCTGTGCGGCAAGCCTCCTGGGAATCCAACGCATTCTTCTGGGTACGTGGAGCAGATAGCAAGTCTCTAGCAATTCAGTTTAATACATTAAATTATTAAAGCAGTAGTGTCATTTCTATCAGTATCCGAAGTATATATATCATTGATCGAAAGACATGTATAACAGAATATATATCATCATTGATTTCATTAAATAGCGATGCCCAAATTATCTACAGTGATTAATCAAATTATTTATTTTTTAAGAAGTGAAATTAGAACTATTGCCCCAGAGGTGACATTAAGACGCTCGCCCTTAATTTCTTAATGAATTATGATGGAGACAACTTACCTTTGCTTTACTACTAAGATCCATAAGCGCTGGACAAAAGGAAACAAAATATTATACATTTTTTACTATTTTATAACTCTGCTTGTTCAAATTAACAATTGTTGACGGTCAAACAACGATAAATTAGCATCACACCTTCATTAAGTTTAATTCGTTGCAAACACGGGAGGGGTGGCGTACATTAAATAACACACATGAGTGTATTAGTCTGTACTTCTGAATTGAAAGTTCGTTACGATGCATTGACAACTTGGTTTATTAGCTGTGTTTATAAATGGTTTGGTTGCTTTTTTTTTCCTCATAGGAGACATCGGATTGTTGGAATACAAGCTGAAAACAGTCTTCGAAGAAAGTCTATGCCAAACTTACGGAAGCTGCCTCCCCCTGAATGCTAAATATAATCACCTACCAGATGTTAAATTGACTGTTTACTTCTCGACACTCTCAAAACTCCGCACGATTTTAGATGTATGAACTATTTTTCTTAAAATCGTAAAGAGTGTAATACAAACTTTTGTACTGTTAAAGTGAGCATCTGAAATATTATGTACTGCGCTCTGCTATGACATTGAGACGGAGTTGTGATCTCGGAATCTGTTAGCTACTCCCTGTGGACATGGTTATCAAGCGAGAGGAAGTAAGTTTCCACAGGGCAGCATGGAGAACTGTAAAAGACATGTCTTATTTTCCTATTTACAGTGCGATGTCCAGACCCCCAGGGTTAGTACTTTTGTGTTTCTTTACCCCAGGGTATACTTCTCTTTGCAACTACAGCTTCAGGGATAAAACACTATATGCGTGATCTGGACACCACTTTACAGCTTTGAAAACAAGGAACTTGTCCTTTTGTTCCCCATGTCGCCCCAGGGCAAATTTAACATTGCTTCATAACTACAGCCCCTAAAGGCTTTAAACACTGTCAATACTTGACATCGTCTCTATTCATAGACAACCCCCACAACTAATTGTTTTGTCACAAGGAGGAGCAATAGTAACTAAAACCAAGTAAAGATATGAACCAGAAGAACACACATATCAGTGACATGAATATAATATTTTGACATAAAACGATCATTGATACTGCATTACCATACTTATCAGTTTAAGAGTTGCGTCGAGGTGTACAAATCTGCAATAAAGCATTAAGCTATGAGTTTAGAAAATATAATCACGAAGCTGACTGCATGGTTTCATTATATGACTAATAAAGGAAACGGAAAGAAAGCATGAAAGAAGAAAACTCACCTGGTCACTCTAGTGCTAATTTTGTATCATAAACATACTTAATATTTACCGACAATTTGAGTATAATAATCAGGTGAATAAAGTATGCAGTTTACGTACAGAAAAAATTGTCACTTTTCCACACTAGTGGGCTAATTACAAATCCTGTTTCGCATTCCGTGTTTCATAAGCACTTTGAAGTTCATTTGACACCATTTGGCGTGAGTGATTGTGACTCAATTTGTTAGAATAGTCGTTATTCATATGTTGAACTTGTCAATAACTCTGACATAACGACGGCAACAATTCGATTGTTTATTTCGTGTTTTACCCTTTACTATAGTGCTCCATCAACATATTTCTTGTACTTTATTAGTTTTACCATATGAGATGCAGTTGAAGATTTCGCTTTTACAAGTACAAAAATCTTGATGCAACTAAGATTTGAACTCATAGTATTATTGAAATGTCTGTGATATTTAGCCTTAAAATCTTACAGCCTGTTTAAAGCAATACTTGCAACCGTCCATACATTAGTCTTATTTTAAACACTATATTTTAATGACATTTAGACTGGATTTTTTTCATAACATATATTTTTGTCTTGTTAATAGGCCAGCTTTAAGGGCATGACTCCAACATTGTAGTAGCACACTGTAAAAATTATATTTATTATTATTGTTCTTCCTATTGTTAAGATTATTGAGCTATCACGTGATTTTTACGTAATTGTAAAAGTTTAGTATACATTTATGTACGGCTATGTAAACTGCACCATTTTGATTATTTTCATTCATGTTAGATTTTAATGATTTGCAGACCTAATGCATAGGAAAACATGTATTTTCTTTGTCAACTTATTATGAAAATCGACCATAATGTCGATTTGCTTCCGACTTAACTGATAAGGGGTAAAGTTTAGTGTTGATAAACTTTTCTGTACTTTGTTAGCATTTTATTATTGTGATCAGGTTTTGATCTTCAATTGAGATTGATGATGTATTTTCATATTTATGCCTAAGAAATATTTTTTCTCGATTTAAAGAATATTTGAAGTATGTGAGTGTGAAAAATGTCAAAGGGAGACTACAATTATTTACACTCAACAAGATATGAATGTTAGCCTCCCTTTAACTGTTCAGACAATTTTCTCCCTCTATTCAGTCTTCACAGCTCTTTAGTTTATTTGTTGAAGGTGTGAGTAGGGTAGAGTGTGGAGAAAACAATAGTTTGTAGTTGTATGTTTACATTTTTATTCTCATATTTCTACACCACACATTCTTTCTCTTGATTTTTCAGCTGAGCTTCCTTTAAATCTCAACTATGGAGTCCAAAGAATATCTCTTGTGGGTAATGACATCAAAAAACATTTGATGTTTCTGACAGAGGCACTTTTAAAGAAAACCGACTTGCTAAATAAGTAATCAATAACCACTTGGTCATCTTTAACGGCAGCAAAAAGTGAATCTCTTCGTCTCTTGTCCGCTATATTAAGACCTAATGAGACAAATAATTTTGTATTTTTTAATTTTATATTTAAATACAATACGCATTGTGGTGAGTATTAATTTTAAATAATAGATGCAAAATATCACCTCTTCATGAACATAAACTGTAAAGTGTTAATCTAGTATCATAAGGCATGCAATTTTCTCGGTAGTTTTTGGTTTGTCAAAAAGAAAGCATTAAATGGCTGGGTGTACCATATTTCCAGTTTGTCTGTTAGTTTAACTACGTTGTGGTCAAATGTGGTAATTTTAAAATGGGTCGTAGAGCCACTTACAATTGGGGTCTATTATGGCTTGTCGACAAGACTTGTCTTTAAATCGTCTGTTGCAATTTCCCTTCCATTGTCAAGAACAACGTTCATCGCCGTAGCATAGTCCAGATTCGGTGTGATATATTGATATACTTTTTAAACGTCGCCTACTAATTTTCCAGTCCTCAAAAGGCATTTACATAGTGTGTGTGTGTGCAGAAGGTGTTGTTTTATAGGGTTAGTGGGCTAAAATAACAGCTAAGCATGAGACATGTGCCTTCATACTTTTTATTTTTAGTATTGTTGAACTAGTCTCTTCTAAAAAACAACAACTTCTCATTTGTAGTTTTACATAATTTAGGGTTTCTAATTTTCCAATGGTTTGAGAACCTAGAGGTGAAATATTTCTTTTCTGATCATCGGCAAATATTCTTTTCAATCTGCTTCTTAGGAGATAATGATAGCATGAGCCAACTAACCCTTTGGTAGTCTCATTGAATGTTTGGACTACTGTCCAGCAACTTCTATCTGCATCGTGAAGTGCGACTTGCGAGTGAAAGTCTGTGCGCACTTTGTGAGAGGAAGTAACGCAATCAAAAGCAAACAGACTTTGTTGAAGGTCCCAGTCAGCGGTGTACAGGGTGCCTGGGTCACGTTAGAGTCTCAAAAAAACAATGTTCACCCAGACAGGCGCCAACAAGTAGAGTGTGTCTGTACGTAGTCCCACCCTTAAATATGTCCTTAGTTCGCGGGGTGTGGAGTACCAGTTCACGACTTGTCGGGTACTGGACAAGTACCCTTGTGCCTCACTGACCTACTTAGTTTGTAAGGAGTCATTTTACACGATACATAAAAATAGTGAAAACAGCGGCAGTACAGTTGATCATTGTATACGATTATCGTTGGAATTGCACGGTGACTGAATGCACGCAATCGAGGCTGACTTTAGGTCTAATCGTGTTCTAGCCAGAAAATGTTGGATGTCGTCCATTCCATCTTCTAAAAGTCTTATGGGAAAGGTAGATAGAAAATAAGAAAATGAAAGATATTTAATATCGACATAAATTTAGATATAGAAATTATAGCGACAATCATGAATAATGATAGACTGTCATGTCTAACATCTAAGCACTGTATGAATTTTCACCTGTCCGTTTGTCTGTCTGTCTGTCTGTCTGTCTGTCTGTCTGTCTGTCTGTGTGTGTGTGTGTGTGTGAAGCCAAAAATCTTGACAGGAAAGAGTCACGACTAACATATTCGGTAAGAGAGCACATGCTTTTTGGGCTTATTAGTTGTTTAATAGAAATTCATATGCCGTTGAGATCACATCATTTCCTATTTCTCTCTTACTCACCCACCCACCAACCAAACCACTCAGCCATAAGGTAAAGTAGTACAAACTTGCTGTGCATACAAACTAAAAAAAAAAAAAAAAGCCACCGTTATTTCTTTTGCGAAATTAAAAATTAGAGCTTTACCCAAGCAGATAAAAACTGCAACCACTGAATCTTTAACCGTCAGTCACAAATCTTTTACTTTTTCCCGGAGGGGCAAGGTCTCCTGTTCCTGGTTCTCGGGGACGCTAGTTCGCGAGACGGTCTCTATACAGGTAGTAAATGCACTTGCAGCGGCTCCTCTTTGCGGTTTGAACAGAGTTTTATTTCACAGGATAAAACGCAAGCTAACAAGTTCTTTCATGCATCACAAAATGTCAAGCCGAGCGGCAATCTGACACTATCGCCTCTCGACTAATAATGATCCAGCCGTGCTTGCTTTACCTGTAAAATGTTTGCCCTTTCAAGTAAATTGAAAAAAGCCTTATACACATAAGGTGCCAGAACAACCAACCAACAGTCAAGCATACTTAAACACATGGCAGGTGTGAACATACGTTCCAGTCTGTACTTCACCAACGACCGGTACTAGTCTAGATACAACCACGAACTTATATACACGTCCATGATACAACTGACTGAAGGAATGCGACAGAAGAATCTCCCACCCATCCACCTTATATTCGCCACAATATTACTGCAGGGTCGAGGATTTCGCCTCATTCATTTCATGTATTCACCCTTTCGTGCAGTCAAAAAGACGTGTCTGGAGCACATGGATAGACGTGGAAGATGACAAGGCCCGCCATTCACACTTTTTTCAGGCTGTAGCGAGCAGGTCCACACAGGATGATCCGTCCACTCTTTATGGATCTTAAGCCATTTGTGCAGCGTGCTCCATTATTGGAACGGCAGTCACGTGGTAGTTATTTATATCCCTCTGCTCAAGGCCATCGTCGGGCTCCGACTTTTCGCTCACGTCTGCTTCACGTCTGCTTCCTGGAGTTCAGTCAGTCCCGTCGTGCACTGAGTTAGTCGCTTTGCTGCAGATATTTGCTTTGCTGGGATCTCCTCGAGAAATGATGTGAATTTTCTGCACACTTTTGAAGAATCTTCCGACGACAGGTAGCTATAACTTTGCCGTACTAACGTATAACAACAGTTTTACTATTACTTCTCAACTCGCGTGGTTGTCGTACTGTACCGAAGTTATAATTGTTGCATTAGTTATGGACTTTAAATTTTGTGTGTTCCAGTTTTGATCCTCTGCTTGTAGGAGTTATTTTTTTTCTAAATATGTCTTTTGTTCGCGGGGTGTGGAATACGAGTTCATGACTTGAACTACCGGCTCACCTTTTTTGGGAACTGGACAAGTATCCTTGTGTCTTACTGACCTACTTAGTTTGGGTCATTTTAAACGAAACAGAAGCATAGTGAAAACCATGGCAGTGAAGCTGATCATTGTCTACGATTATCGTTGGAATTGCACGGTGACTGTATGCACTCAATCGAGGCTGACTTTAGGTCTAGTTAGGTTCTAAGCTCAGCCAGAAAATGGTTGGATGGCGTCCATTCCATCTTCTAAAAGTCTTATGGTAAAGGTAGACAGAGGACAAGAAAATGAAAATATAAATATGATTAATTTCGAATTAAATGTAGGTATGGAAAGTTCATCGATAATCGTGTATAATGATCGACTGTCATGTCGAACACCTCAGCATTGTATGAGATAATCTTTTGAATGTTCGCTTGACTATCTGTGAAGCCAACATTTTTTTAGAGATGAGTGTCCGCAAGAGAGCATATGTTTTTGTGCTTTTTAGTATTTTAATAGAAATTTATGTTTTGTAGAGATCGTATCATTTCTTATTCCTCTCTGACATTCACTCATAAGGTAAAAAAGAGCAAATTTGTTCTGTCCACATTTTAAAAAAAACATGGCCACCGTTAACGTGGTATAACGGATAAATGAGATCTCGACAACGAAAAAAGCGTTTTTACTTTGGAAAAATAGAGTTTGAACTTTACCCAAGCACTAGACAAAACTGCACACCACTGAATGTTTAAACATGATTCACGAATCTTTTTTTTTTTCCAGGAGCAAGGCCTCCTGTTCCTGGTTCTCGGGGACGCTAGTTCGCGACACGGTCTCTATCTGTCTTTATACAGGTAATAAATGCAATCAAAGCGTCTTCGGTTTGCGGTTGTAACAGATTTTTATTTCACAGGATAAAACGCAAGCTAACAAGTTCTTTCATGCATCACAAAATGTCAAGCCGAGCGTCAATCTGTCACTATCGCCTCTCATCTAACAATGATCCAGTCGAGCTTGCTTTACCTCTAAAGTATTTTCCCTTTCAAATCGAATTGAAAAAAGCCTTTTGGTTATTTCGAATTGCTGTTCTGGATGGTTTTTCAGGACAAAAAATCTTCAGGATAAAGCCCCTTCGTACATTCATTTTCACTTGCGTTCGACATTTGTTAAGTGATGTTGCCAGTGGTGACGACACTATTATTTCGATAATAAAACTAAGAACCTGTAGCACGGTTGCCACAATCGTAGGACACCAGGAACCTCTACTTGCAACAGTCAAGTGACAAAAGCTGCTGCACTGGTTTGTCCTTGTGACCCGGGAACTTGTAGAAGACTGTCCTTCAGGGGACCTTGGAGGAGGTTCGACTTATTTTTGCAGCACACACACACACATGTTCAACTACCTCTAAATTACCTTCATTTTTCTCGAAAATCACGAACTCAGAATAACGCACACAGATGCAAGGTGCAGGAAACCACTCATATACAAAATAGTATAAGACCTACAACTCATCACACTAGCGATTATTTATGCCAGCTGATCTAACTTTACTGTCTTATCTACTCTTTACTCTGTCTTATCTACTTTTTTAAAGAAACTAGACAGCCTTTTAAAAGCCTAACTCTATATTCATTTAGTCCTATGTTTAATTTACACCCTTGACACAAGACCACCTAACAAGTTGCGATCTCCGCAGACACTTTTGTTGGGTAGTTTTTTTTTTATTAGTTTGATGATATTCTAGACTCTAGAGTAAGACAAATTTTCACACGATAACAGTACTTTCGCGTGTCAGACATGTTTCTATGCCAGCCTTTCTGTCAGTGCTTCGGGACGCACCGGTAATAGGAAGGCAACTTACAGCAGACGACATTTGACGTCATTTTCCAGCCTTTATATCCGGTGCGCGGTGTAAAGGTCAAGGCATTTTTACGCTGATTGTAGCAACGCCTGACGTCATGCTCATGTTACGTCATGCATCGTCTGCTTGATGCTGAGTTTGCTGCTTGTTCTAGCAATAGGGGTTCGCTATTCATTGCCTCTACCAACACTGTCCGTAGTTTTGGCGTGAAAAGCCTTCACGCGCTTCAGCATCCCGTGGGTGTTGTGGGCGCTGGCCATTGGTTCCAGCTCCTGGGAGACTATGCAGCGAACCCCAGAGCGTAGCGTCCCTCGCGGCATCTTCCTAAGGCGCTAAGAGGAGCGAGTTGCTGTGAAAGGTGTGAGACCGGGTAGGCAAGGTGGCATGTTTTGCACAGCAGCCAGGAGTGACCAAGCAAGCTCTGGGTGGACTGGAAGGCTGGTACTGTTAGTGGACACAGTAACTCCAGGGTAGGTGTGAGACGTGAGTAGGATTACGGTACTGTTCGTTGTGAGTGGGTGATCGCAGGACAACTTCACAAGCCGCGTGGGTTTGCAATCCTTTTATTCTTATTCTTCTTAACTTCTTCCATTATTTGTATCTTCGTGTGATCTTGTCAAACTTGTCCTTGTTCTTTCGTCGCTGTTTTTCTTCAACTTCATCATTTCATTCTCCTGTGCCTTTTCCACCCCTGTTTGTGCAGAGTCTCAGCTGTTCTGCGTGTCGTCCTCCCTTCATATTTTCGTTCCGTCGCATTCGTCGTCCGGTCCTGCGTCGTGTGGCGTGTGGTCAATGAATCAGTTCGGATTGTGGACTAGCATAGGGTCCCTGTGTACGTGAGACGAACAGTACAGGGGTGGTCAGCACGAGAGCATCGCGGAAGGCCACAGAAACTGAAGGAGACCGTGTAAACAGAGTACACAGTGTTGTAGGTCTTACGTTACGCCTGAAGACCTCAGGGGCAAGAACTCTGACAAAGGCAAGAACTCTAACAGGGGCAAGAACTCTGACAGTGGGCTTGTTTTATATCTTCCCTACTATTTACCTCTTGGGCGTGGGGCAGTTCTCTGTTTTTCTTTTCTTGCGCGTGTATGTGTATTTTTCCATCATTTTTTTTTCTTTCTTGATTTTCATCTACATGTGATTAAACTTCTTATTTGTACCGTTCATTTCGTCTTTGTTGTGGTCTACGTTCATCAAAGGTTCGATAGGTGCGTCATATCCCACCTCTGGCTGAGCGAGTGGTTGTGTTCGTGCATCAGACCCACGCTGGGGCGATCCGCAACTAACGTAATTTGGTCTAGTTACGATTGGTTGATTGATTGATTGATTGATTTTCCAGGAATATAAAAAGATACGTGAATGTCAACCAACAGAGTTTCACCTGAAGTAAGTTATATTTTTAATTCTACTAGTTTTTCTTGGGGTCATAGCACGTCTGCACTGTGTCTACGTTCTCATCCATACATGTGTATCTGCATTAATATGGCTACAGGAGTTTTAGTTATTATTATTATAATTATTATTGTGTCTGTGCATTGTACCAGTAGACTTAATCGTTATTTCTTAGTATTAATATTAGTTTTCTAGACAGCGTAAATGCATTGGTTCTGATTTTGTAGCCCACCAAGGAACCTTCGATTCACTCATGGGGAAGCCCAAAATCCACGACTTTACAGCAAGAACACACACAGAGTGAGAAAAATGAAATGGGTGGAAAATGGCAACAACTTCTAGCTTCAATATGGTAAAGATGTTGCATTTTGGATAATTACATAAAAACTCATGCGCATATATATAGAATGCTATACAAAAATAGCCCCCCGGATGATCATTACCTTGTCGAGGTCGGGGGGCTTGTGTGTGTCGATGAACCTGAGAGCTATACCGGGCAGGGTCACCCAAGCCGGGCAGGTCAAAGGGTAGATACCAGACGAAACATGATCCCTGGTCCTCCAGGTTGGGGGTTGGGCACAGGGCTAACAACCCTGTCCCATAAAAAAACACTACTGTTACGGAAACAGCGACAGAGTCGCTGCCCTACGTGCCGACCGGCATAACGGGCAGTAACTAACTATACAAAAATAGCACGTTTCTCATGGAACGTTTTGCTCTCAAATGTTTTAACGATAAAAATGATTCAACACGGTTCATACTTCCCATTATCCAACATGGGAATCAGCAGAGACGATTAGTAAGCTGGCATTACACAGAGTAAACTTCGGGATCCATCACTACAGCGTTGAGCTATTGTCACGTGAAACTGAAACTGAAAACACGATTCACTCTTTTGTCTCTCCACCTTTCTCTCTTTCTGTCTCTCTCTGTCTTGCTCTCTCTCTCTCTCTCTCTTTTTCTCTCATGCACATCCACACGCACACTCACATTTTGTTGTATCTAGAATTTAAACATTACTTTTTACAAGAAAGTGAGTGAAGGATATCGGAGCATGTAATTGTGTGTGTGATTATATATGTATAATTTAGCTTGTGATGTGTCTCCATTTATGTGTTCCTGTGTGAGAGAAAGACAAATTTCTGTACTCGTTAGTTTCCCTCATGATACACACGACGACGACGACGACGACGACGACGACAACGACGGAACCACCCCCAACCTCCAACCAACAACCAGCAACCACACACACACATACACACACAAATAAGATTTCGATACTTCGCCAATAGTTTGCATCAGCATTTTGTAGACAACAACAAGGATAAACTGCTTTAAAGAGATTGCTGACTAAAAACTGCGACGTTGTCATTAAAGAAATAGTTACATTTTTAAATAGACATGCGTCCATATATTTGCATTTTGAAATTCCAGTTCTCGTCTGGACTACGGTGCAAGAGAAGAAATTGACTTTCAGAACGAAATCTTGGATCGGTGTTTTGGAAACAGCGGTACAAAACAGGTTGGTACATGAACATTCTTTAGTTAGTTATGATCGGACTGTGCATCTATTTATATATTAAAAAGTGTTTACATTCTCGGTTCTGCACTGTGTCAATAAATTCATAGTAAGAAGGATGGGGATGAAGTAGGTGTGTACATGTAAATGTTTACGGAGAGTCACTATTTGATCATGCTTTTCTAGCCTACTTGTCGCTTCTAGTTCGTGAGCTGGGAAATCCCCCTCCCCCTAGGTTTCAGGGCCGTAGTGATCTAGTTACAAAACTCCACTATTCTCAGATGGGTATTAGGTTTCGTGTTGTTTTTAATGGTTTCCACATATAGAATATAATTATTTAATAAAAAAAATAACTGGCACTTGCGGGTCCCCATTTGATTCGTCGGTACCAGTCCAGCAAATCGAAGTCAAAATCATAGATACACAGTCGCTTTACACCGCAGTTAAATAAGTCAGGCAAAAACCCCACAGTCTCTTCTCACAAGATGGAGAAGGTAAAATTTACACGCAAGAGTTTAATTAAAGTGAAGGGAAACCACAAAGTCGCCCAAGGAACGGTAGAGGGATTAAAAGTATAGCATATAGCACTTACGTTTCACGCAGAATTCCTAGTCACTTCTCATCCACTTTCAATTCTTCTTTCTGCCCATTCTCTTCTCCTTTTCTCTCTCTCTTTCTCTCTTTTCTTGTTTTATGACAATCACAAGGGGAGAAAACTATGACCTGTTACATTAGCTACTTTCATTTTCATGTCGCGGTACACACGTCCGCGAAGAAGTAAAATTACACTTATTTTGTGTATGTTTAGCTTCTTTTGAAGAAACCAGTCAAGGACTTTTTTATTTCTGAAGCTAGCAATAGGAACAAGATGAGTAACCTCGCATTAATTGTTTAAAAACATTGTGATATATGAAAAATATTTTAATGATCTATTAAGAGGTTTGGGGTTTTTCTTCGCCCAAATGGGCAGTTTGTGAAAATGGGGCAATAGGATAACAGACCATCGGGATTTTTTATACGCGCTAACTGTTGAACCTCTTTGAGTTTTTATTTTGTCCATACACAGGAAAGCCAGGAACAAAAAAGCAGTGGGAGCAGCAATACAGCAAACGATAACATGTGCGACAGTTACCCCGTGAAGAAACCCTTGGTTATATTATACTTATCTCAAAACAGCGTCCCCTTTATTCTCGCGAGGTCTAGAAGAAAAAAGAATGCTTTTGAACGTATCCTGGCGAACTGTGTGTTCACTGAGGGTAAGATTGTGAGTGATATGAAAAAATAAACTTCAAGTAAATAAATGCATTAACAGAAGATAAAAGCAAATATAAGAATTTAGGTAAATCTTTTGGAATTCTATTTTCTTTTACTTCTTTTACTTAACACAGGCATTGACTAGAAACATGTAAGTAATGCTGTAAAATTCATTTCTTTTTCAACAGCTATGGTTGTGTGCGAGTTTAGTTTAGCATGAGAGTAATGCTAACATCTAATTCTTCTAAACTTGTTTTCCTCTTCCTTTCACTTAGATGTCTGGATTTTCACACACGCTCAAACGAAAGACTACTTTAAGAAATTCAAAGATGAACTGAAACCAAAAAACTCTTCGTTCTTCTTCTTCTTCTACACTGTACGTATTAGAGAACACGTTAGTACTTTATAGTAGTCAAATTTAACTTCCGTGTGTATATATATATATGTGTGTGAAAGATAAATATTGGCCCAAACAATGGAAAGGCTACTTTGATATTTTACTACTAATTTATTAGTCGTGTTTGTACCGACAGTGAGCAATTCCTTCAGAAATGCTTAGATTCTATTTTAATCAAATCAAAATCAAAATCAAATCAAAACAGACTTTATTGTCTGCCCAGGAGACCCAGGGCAGAAATTTGTCTTTGCTCACATACCCATACAGACATTTAACACACACACAGAAGTAAAAGTGAGGAGTAAAATAGTGTTGATTGCACCAGTCCATCAAAGCAGTGTATGTTTATCCTAACAACAAACCTTGGGTGACCAAGGGCCTAAAAGCACTGCTGAACAAAAAGAAACATTTGTTCATCACGGGCAGAAGCCCACGACAGAAGATTAGTACATAGAGAGGACCATGATGCTATCCGTTGGGTGGACAGAGGCTCTACGAGCATACTAGTTAGTCCGCTTTCAGTAGTTTGCCGGTGGACCAACGAGTGTCGACGAGATTGAAACAGAGGTCGAGTTAGCTCTCGCCATAAACCCGATGTGTCAGAATGCGGCTCGTGGTGACATCTTGAGCTCGCTGGAGGGACCTGCCAGACGTCGAGTTATGATGCTTCCGCATGACACAAGAGATACGCCGAGAAAGATCTTGGGTGTCCTAGTGGAGGCGTACGGCGAACAAAGTCGGCATCAGTGCCACAGCAACGTGATGAGGTGGTCGACGAATACGCCGCGAAGCTCCAGAATTTAAGCAGGCGAGGTAGAAGGCGGCGCAGAGCGTCGAAGTGGCGGCGATTGACACCATCTCGGAGGACTGCAGCCCGACCGGTCAGGGAAAGTGACTGCCCCCGTTTTCCGTAACAGGATGACAGGGAAATAAAGTGTAGCTGGCCTGACTGGAAAGTGTCCGACGGCGGAGGTTGTCATTTATGGCAGTTGAGTGATGGCGTTGCTCGACGCCGGCAGTGAGGTAACGACGGTCACTGACGAGTGGGCACGAGGGCATATACAGGACTTACAGCTAAAACAAACTCAGGAGTGGCGGTGGTGGACATGTTTACGGCCAGCGTCTGAGAACGTTCCTATCCTGGTGGTCAAGGACCTGGTCGATGTGGTCACAAGTGAGCGCAGGAGGCGCGTGTCGCTTCTACTAGGGAAGAACGTCCTTGATCAGATAATGGACTCTACCGCAGATGTGGCGCAGGCAGTACAGGCAGCCGTGCATGAAGCTCATCTTGAGAAGACATTGTCAACAAAAGGACTGGCTAGGGCCGCTGGCAACACGCCCGTTCCAGGATGCCAATGGGTCTGACGTCCACACCAGCCACTTTCCAGAGGTTAATGCAGACCACCATGCCGAACTTTTTAATTTCAGTCCTTCTTGTGTACCTAGACGATCATTTGGTATACTCCAAGATAAAGGACATTCAACTGCGGGAGGCGCCATACCTTCAGGATGACGACAGTGAAGAGGAAACGCCAGGGTGGTATGTTACTCTTCCAAACCATCACCACAGAACTCTTGTGACAATGCCTTATTGTTATTGACTGTGTTTAAGGGCATAAAACAGTGATTGACTTTACAACTATCCTTTCCATTGCTTTGAGAAGTCTTTTATCGACCTCAATACAAATAATGTATTCATGAGCATATCATTCCAGATATTCTCTCATAAATAGTATTTTTTCATTTGAGACTTTGCAATTACTCAGAAATATATATTTTTTTCAATCGCAACATCATTTTAAAGAAAAAAATTCAGAACAGAAATTCTTCCTTTTGGTTGGTTGACGGGCTGATGGGTAGTTTTTTTGTTGCTTTTCTTTCATTAATATTTACCTCAATGGGTAAAGAATGGAATGAAGGTATTACAGTAAAAGTTTCAGCTTTAGCGTAAGTTACCGATGTCGTCACGCTGCCATGTTAGCGATGATAACGCTCATAATCTTTGCACACAAAGAAACTGCTTTAAAAATGAAATGACTATTTATCTTAATGTTAACCTGTAAAAGATTGGCGTTTACAAACAATTTACAGTTATTAAAAGTAATAGTTTTTCATTAATTTAAAGAAACTAAAATAAAAAATATTATAATGTGACTAATTAAATAATTCTAGTATTTGTTGTAAGTACGCAACAAATTAATTGTGTTGCTGAAATAAGCTAAACAGCCGATTGCTGGAAAGGCCATGTTAGACTTAGTAGTACATTTATTGTAACTGTAGGGTACAACAAAATTTGCAACAAAAATATAATTAGTTCAGCTTCTAATTTTTACAAAATAATTTGAAGATTGTAGCTTTAATCATCTAGTGACAAAAATAGTATTAAATATGTTATGTTTCCTTTGGTTTGCAGCTTTATGAACTTGCTCATAATTACTCCATTTGATTTTTCAGGACTCCAGAACCACAAAACAGTCTTTGCAGGAGATTTCTAGTAAGTTTGCTTAGCATTTTTATTTTTTCAGTTGCACCGTGCTAAAAGACAGAGAATTATACTCTTTCTATGTAACGCAATAGAGCGGCATCTCTGTCATCACTGTCATTGCTGTCATCACCCACTTTTAAATGTTTTCGTAGAAGAACTTTATTTAGAAATGATACATAGTACAGTAAAATGAATTATATCAATATATGAACACCAGCAGGCTCACAACGATCTGGAAAGATATGAAAAACAGAATGCCACGGACTCTCAATTCCAAAACTGATAATCTTCATCTGTGTCAAAATATCATACTATCAGTTTCATGAAGTTCGAAGAAAACAAGTGCTAAAAAAATTGAACAAACTAAAACTACAGGCAAAAAAGATCCCTTATAGGTGTTTTTTTAGGTCAGACCGTTGAAGCATTATAATGAAAGCCGAGAATTTCTTGCAATGTGAACAGAATTTCTTAATGCATTCAAAGACTTTAAGAAGGCAGTGGACAGCATCTGACATGCGCTTCTTTGGGCGTGTGTTGGAAAACCTAGTGAAACTCTCAGAACATCAATATAGTAAGTCTTTTTTAGAGGCATCATATGTAACGAGTTCAGAAGTTGAATTTCGTAAAATTTGCTTATTTTCCATGCATTGCTCTAACATTTTTAAGTAAATAACATCGGCAGATGTAGCAGATGACGAAGAAGATTCAGTCAACATTTGAGGCAGGACAATGAGAAAGTACAGCTAGCCGATATAGTCATGGATATGTTCACTGACCTATATTGTAATACATGGAGATCAACTGTGAAAAGAACAAGCTGATGGTCAACAACACTAACGGCACAAAAATCATCATTCAAGGGCAAAAGCTAGAGACAGATTGCAGCTTTATGTACTTGGAGTCAGTTGTCTCGTGCTGTTTGGACCATGCGTGGCTTGCTTCCCCGATAATAAATTATATATTAGGGTCTCAATCAAGGTAAGGGTAGGGATGGGATAGTTGCTAAACAAACTGTGCGTACCATACAAAAGGTATTTAAGCAAGTTTTGCTTTTTTTATTTTAAAATGTAAATAATAATGCATATGTGCGTGTTTGTGTATATGGGCTTACATCTGTGTGTTTTTGTAAACGGCATTTTTATAATTACGAAATATCTAAATCTTGTTTCTTTATTATCTAGTTTTGCGATGGCATTTTCTTTCTAGCTTTAAACTTTATTTGATTTTGCAAAAAAAAAAAAAGTTCGATATACTATTAAAAACATTTTTTATATGCAAGATCACAGAAGGCTCACTCTTTTCACCACACCCTCTGTCTACATAAAATTTGCTTTTGTTAATACAAATAATAGAAATATGTTTGTTTTTCTTGTTTGGCAGAGGACATGGATGCTTTCTTGATTTTCTTGGTTAAGGATCAGGAAGAAACTTTCTACAGCGATGAAAAGACATCTGTGATAGCTATTGAGGTATCGTATACATTTTTGCTTATTTCTAATAAATTACATACACTATAAACGACATTGGTAGGCGCTGTAAAAAAGGAAAAATATATTAATAATGCATTTTATTTTGTCTCTTTGATCAACTTGTAAAATAGGAACCCTACACAAGTTTTCTGGTCGTCTATTCGTTTGCTCTTCCATGATTTTCTCTCCCCCCCCCCCTTTTTATCTGTTATATCATCTCTCATATAACCAGTGTTTAATATATTGTTGTCTGTCTTACGAATTATTTCTATGGAAGGTTATTTTATAATCTATCCTTATGAGGCATATGTCTATGGTTTATGTCCACCTGATTAGTTTCTAAAATAGTACAAAATATTTAATTATGTGCGTTAATAGAGGTTGCATTCAAGCGTCATTTTCCTTTAAATTTTAGTTTTTAGTGAAAAAAAATGCCGAAGTCTTGTCTAAGATGGCGCTAACTGTTAGAGACGCCAATCATCTGTGTATTACCTTTTGGTTTACAACAGATTTACAAACATGACTGACGGCTGGAGAATTTATTATACCCCAAACAAACTTCTGATGGTGAGCCGAAATGAACTGGCTCTCGATAACATTTTCCTTCCTGTTTCCTTCTTCTCTCATAGTTTCAACTGATAAGGTCTTCCATTATTTGAGAGATGCTTATTAATGAACAGTTTAGACAAGAATTTTTAATCTTTCTCTTTTCTTTCACTATGTTCTACATAAGCGTGGTGTGTCACGTTTTGTTTTGGAATTCCGAAGGAATCTTGAATACTTCTGGAAGGGAATTAAGTGGGTACCAGGGTAGTAAATTGGAACAGAAAGCATAGAACAAGAAATAGCCGATAAGCGGAATATTTTTGTCACTTTAGCAGCCATGATTTTACAGAGGATACAAGTAATCTGAGAGAGGCTTTTAATAATGTTTTGAAAAGAGGAAAGTGGAGAGGAGGTTATTAACGTCTTTACAGAAGAGGAGTTGCGCCGACAAATTCTCAAAGTGCATATTCAAAAGACAGCAGGTCCTGACAAAGTAAGCCCTACTGTCCTAAGGAGCTGTGCTGACCACCTTGCCAAACTTCTACGAATTATTTTTAGCTTTCAAACAGCTCTGTTGACCTACTCAAGAAAACTTGATGCTAATGCGAGTGCCGAAGTAAGATCGGTATTAGAATTAAATGATTTACGCCCTGTTGTAATGACAGTTTTTGAAAGCTTGTACTCAAACGCCTACTAGTCCTTATTGAGGACTCATTAAACGCTCTACAGTTTGCCTATAGAAGTAAAAGTAGTGTAGAAGATCCTTTTTTACATGTATTAAGTAGAATTTACGAATATCTGGAGAACAGCAACACCTAAATTTGTCTCGCCTTTTTTTTACTTTTTCAGTACTTTCAATACAATGCACTGTAATTTGCTTGTTCACAAGCTAATTAAAATAAATTTTGATACCAGAACTTCTCTGTGGATCTTAGACTATTTGACCAACACCTCAGTTTATGGGAATTTCTTGTGATCTTAATTCCGATGCTCTATAAACGACTACTAATGCTCCCCAAATGTCTGTGCTCTCTCCTTTCTTGTTTGCCATGTACACGGTGAAGTGTAGACACAAAAACAAACCCTGCCTTATAGGTAAATTTACTGACTACATAGGAATTACAGGACTGATAACGGTATAGACAAGAGTGTTACATTGTGTGAAGACAGTTATTTAGAGTAAAACGTTAAAAAAAAGAAATGATTGTAGATTTCAGGAATGACAGGGTTGTTTTTGACGACATACTCATTAAAGGTGAGTTGGTAAGAAGAGTAGACAGTTACAAATATTTAGTTATAACTATCGATGTTATAAACTCACCTGGAAAACTCATGTTGAAAGCGTTGTAAAAAAATGCATAGCCATCTTTACTGTTTGAAAAAAAAATTGAGATCTTTTAATATGCGCTTAGAGCTCCTGCAACTATTCTGGACTTCTGTAATATGCAACATCGTGACTTTTGGACTAGTATGCTGTCTGGGAGCAAAGCCAAATACGACAGGGACAAGCTGAACAAAAGCATTAAAAAAAGGCAAGAGAGATGATTTGGAGGGGGAAGAATGACTTAGGACACTATACCACAAGCTTCTGTTCAATTAACTGCAATTTTAGCCGATGACTCTCATCCACTCCAAGAATTCGACAACAGACGCATAGACACGAATGGTAGGTTTAGAGTTCGCCGAACCGGAATCCAAAGCTGTCTGCACTCTTTTCTTCCGGCGGCAATCCACATATACAACCAAACCATGGCTAGGACATGTCTTTGAGTGAAGGTTCTTACACAGGTGGCTCCCGTTCCCGGAACTCCCGGTCTTTCTTGGTTTTTGTTTTTATGTAATATTTAATGTCATACTTAAGGCATCATGTAATGTCTGATGTATTATGTAATAAATGTAGTAACATTGACTAAAAAATAATTTGATGACAAGGATTAATAAAGATGTTTTATATTTCGTGTTGTTTGAGTTTTCCGCTATTGCCCTGCAATATTCAGCGTTTTATGCAGCTTGTAACTCCTCATAGTCTCCTTTAGCGTAGAGCTTTAATTGTCTGTTGCTGCAATTAAAGTACAGAGTACACAGTACTAAGAAAGCACAGAGTGTACTTCTAGCAGTCATCATCTTTACTTTTCTCGGAGGGGTAGTGAGTATTGTGCCCTCTGGTGCGATGTTTTGATCTCTCTAAATTATGGATAAAATGGAGACTATGATGAGCCTGATATTTGTAACAGATATGTATATATGTATCAGTAGCATTACTTGTGGTAGGTATTGTCGAGAAAGAAAACGAAAGAGAGAGAAGAGAGAGAGCGAGAAATGGTCATCGTAACGAACAGTTCTTAAATAAAGTTTTGTTCTTTGTCTCATTTTTAAGGATTCTGGTAAAACTGAAGCTCAGGAAGCTGCCAGGTATTTTTTTTTCTCTTCTGTTAGCAAAAGTTTGCTTTTCCGATTACTAGATCTTCAGTGTTTTATGTTTAAATTATTAATATTGAATAATGTTATTGAATTCACGATAGTTGCATAAACGATAAGACCTAATGTTTTTATACATTCTTTCCTCGCATTAGTGTTGTTGGTTTTTTGGTAGAATCATTAAAAGTACATTGTTAATATTTTATAATCATTAACAACAGTGAAGACTCCTGCAAAGTTTTTGACATCAGCATTAACATCAGTGCCAGGAACCGTCTCTGTGAACTCATCCTTGACATTATCAATGGTAAGACATTGCTTCTCTAATATCTAACGATGTGAGATGTAGTATCAAGAATGTATTGTACATATTAGATATTAGAATTACAAGTTACAATAACTAAAGTGATCTAAAGATTAATTTTGACCATCAACTAACAGTAAAATTATGACCAGAGCTCAATTTGATGTCTCGGTCGTAGTCAAACAAGAAAAGGAATACACAAATAATACCACATTTCAGTACCTTTAACTGTCAGTTTTTTTATTACTGCAGATTATGTCTTTGCTAAACTTTAGACAAAATTTACAATCTCGTTGAATTGAATTCTTTAAACAAAGCCAACAGATGTGACATGTAAACAAAATGTAATGCAACAATTCATCTACAGCTCATTTTCTATGAAACTTTATGAGTCAAAATAAAGGTGTTTTGATTAGGTTTTTGAACACTTGTAGGTGTTGGCAAAAGATTAGAAAATGTCCCAGTAAGAGACTGATCACCCCTATAGAGTAACTTAGAAAACCAAGAGATATTCGTTCTAATACAAACAGTTATCTTTTCGCAATGCTGTAAGCCCCTTCACCCATCCAAAGCTCTGACAAAATGGCCTCCTTCAGCTAACTCCTAAATTATAAGCTGGTCAAATGATACCAATACAAAATCTGCTCATAGTAAGAAAAATCAGGAAATAAGCCTTACCTTTAAACAGCTCGAAAATTAGCTAAAATATGTTTTACTCCTACATCATGGCCTTGAATTGTCTGAATCCCAGCATACACATAGACGTATTCAATCTCACAGATTTACATACAGAACTATATACAAAGCCAACCTCACAGACTTACATACAGAACTATATACAAAGTCAACCTCACACACAGAAATATATACAAAGTCAACCTCACAGACGTAAACCCTCTTGAGAAGCTTCAGAGGATGTGACCTATCAACTCTCTGAACAAGCAGATTAAATCAGCCTTTCGATACAACATCTTACAGAACCTTTCCGTAGACGTTAAGATGGTTACAGGGAATAAAATAAACACTGTAAAATTAAATTGTTATAGAATTAAAACATAACAGCTTCGACAGGACATTCCAGTCTGTTGATCGCCAGACTCAGTTATCCAAGGAACACGCTGCAATGTTAACTATAGTAAATTTAAAGCCTATATCACAAAATGAAATTGGAATTAAGTGGTGCATGAAAACGGATTGCAGATCAGCTACCATTACATAATGTGTTTTTAATAATAAAGTCATTTTGTGTGTGACGAATTTTCATGGCATCAAGAACCATATGATTAAGCAAAGAACCTAGACTATGTCTAAAACTTCCCATACATTCATGTACAATATTATTGATAAAACGATTGCTTTAATGATAGTTTTAGGTGTGTTCATTTTGTCCTTATACCATTTCAGAAAAAAAGTGTCCTGAACAGAAATATCTGCAGCTTGCTTTGTCCTGGAACTGTTCTGAAAAGGCACAAGACAAATTGCAGTCCTGGGATTGTTCTCAAAAGACACAAGCAAAATTAGAGTCTGGGGATTGTTCTGCAAAATTGGAGGAAGAGAAAGATCATAAGGTGTGTATCACACAACACTGAGAGCGCATAGAGTGCGATCTATCTTGGTCTTGATGCTGCGCGTGATAAGTACCTACTATTGTTATTGTTATTGTTATTGTTATTGTTATTGTTATTGTTATTGTTATTGTTATTGTGTGTTCTTTTACTGTACTTTTATACGAGGACATGCGTCTTTGCAATTAATTTAGAATGTAGCAGCCTAATAATAATCTAAAGATGGTGGAGTTCTACCAACTTTGAAGTCATTTTTATTCTGCCTACCTTTTCTTAATTGGGTGCGAGAAAATTATGTTTAGAAAATACACAGTCCGATTTTTCAAAAAGATGATATTAGGGTTTATAATTCTGAGCTGTACACTCGCATATACAGAAATGTCGATAATCATTTAATTGATTTATTGATTTTAGATAAAAGCTGACATGCGCTACGACAGGAAGTGGTCTACCTACCACTTGGGGTAAAAAATTACATGCATGCAAAATTCCTCGAAATCGTCAATAGAGATTATTTAATGGTTTGCAAACCAGGGCAAGCTAAAATATGCAATTAATACTTCCCGAACATTTTTTAAGAACATGCGAGCCTGTAAATTATAGTGATGGTAGAGAGATACTGTGTGAGCATTTTGATCGTGGTCCCATTGATTGAAGTAATAGTGATTGTAAAAAGGTATTATGATGAAATAATAGGGCACTCCAAAAATTAGTTGATTAATGCACCAACGTATTCAGGTGCATACACGTACATAAAGAATGGCGTCTGTGTAGCTAGTGAAAACATTCATTATGAAAGGTTTGTAGTTCAGAATATCTGTGTTAGGAAATCAGTATGTAGAACATTTCCTTTGTGTCAAGAAAGAATTTTGAATGTATTAACAAGAGTTAGAATTTTTATTTCCTTTATTTTTTTAATTTCAATGTAGCTTAGTGCCACAGCCTACGCCATTAGAAGCACCCCATTGACACAGATCTTAGAGCATCACGCTTAGCACGTGACACACTTCCTAAGAAAAGATCAAGTGTTGTCTTTAACATACGACAGAGTGGTCGTAAGTCATAAGACCCGATGTCAGGTTAAAGTGACTGAAAACTCCAACGAAGAATTGAAGAACAGTCGCGGATTTCCTTGCGTACAACCTTCGTGAGAAGTGAAATGTCACCAGTTTTGCGTGTGTGCCTCGAACAAGTAAACCACAAAAACAAGTCCCAAAAATATTTTGGACTAATATTATTGCTACTCATTAAACGTCTTATAACACAGACTATAAAGAGCTACGTCCAGGTAAACACAATTTGTACAGTTTTATACACATTTTCTATACGCCCTGAAGGTGCTTGTGTCAGTTTGTCTGTGTCAAAGGATGTGTTTATATGGACCAGCGTTCGTGTACAGAAAAAGCCTGAACATCTTTTTATGAGACGCGGAAAACATCTGTTACATAACGAACTTGTTTTATGTTTTTAAACAGGCAACACAAACAGAAAATGAAGGATTGGACGAAGATGAGGTAAGCATTCCGAAAATATGGGAATATTGTCAATAATTATTATTTGTGTAAAACCTCTAGGCCTGCTCGCCCAACTGTTTATAAAATCAGTTTCACTTTTGCGTCCCCATGGACAGAGATGGGAGAGCATCTCGAATACTGTCAAGTTAACAACTTTGTTTGTTGTGTTGAGCTTTCTTGCAATGTTTGCTTTATTTATTCTTTAATGTTTGTGTCTGCTTTTGTTTTCATTTCCTGTATATATATATATAAGGAAACAAGAAGCGCAAACATCGGCATCCGATAAAATATTTCATCATGTTGATTTGACTATACCTGATTATGGAAACAGTCTTTCATAGTACTTGAGCATAGCATTGCAAGTTTTATTTTATTTATTTTTCTGATTTCAGTTTAACGTATTATTAACTGCTACACAACGAATTTGTTTTACGTTGTTTAAACAGGTAACAGAATCAGACAACGAAGGACCGGCTGACGATGAGGTAATCTTTCCGAAAATATGGGGAGTGAATATTAGTTACTAACTGCACGTTTTCGGACAAGTAAGCAAAGATAATGGGCACAATAGTCATTATACTAGTGTCAACATATTAATTAATGTTAGAAGTTTAATTTATTTTGTCTAATATCGTTACACTAGGTAGTATTATTTATTATTTAAAACAACTTGTACAGTGCATTTACTGAAAGGTAAGAAAGCTCAGTGCGCTTCACAGATTGCATCCCTATTTTGCACTATATATTTACATATTAAACGATATATAACACACACTTGAAATAGTTTATTCTAGACATACACATTTCCTGCAGTTTTTGTTATTCCACCGCCTATAGAGATTATTTATTGATTTGCGATGCTTGTGCAATTAACACTTCTGGAACATTTTTCAAGAACGTTGTCCCTTTGATTAATCCCGACACACGGAAAGGAATAGCTGTGGTAGAAATTAAAAGGCATAGCGATGAAATAATAAGGCACTCTAAAATCAGCTGACCAATGCACCAACGTGCTTAAGTAACAAGGTACATAAAGGATAGCTTCTTTGCAGCTATGTAGCTAGTGAAAAAGTTTCTTTGGCAAGTGAAGAGAAAATGGCCATTACCCATCTGTAATTTGGGATGTGAGTGACAAAGTCTTACAAATATAGCAGGAAACAGCAGTTACTCGTAGCTTTTTAATGCATGAATTAGTCAACAAAGCATTTTACATAAAGTAAGGAATATAATTCGATCGTATCAGAAGATCTTCTAAATCTTAATACCATTCACGAGCATGTTTTTGTTTTGTTTTGTTTTTTTTAGGCAGATGGCCTTTTGGACCACCTGATGGAGAAAGCGTTGATAGAAGATCGATATGAAGTTGTTCGTACATTTATGATGAAAGGCGTCAAAATATCAAGCTTTCTAAAGCAACACCAAGCCAACCTATACTTTGTGGTAGGGGCTAATGGCATTTCTTTCATTTTAACTTCTGTTTCAAGAACACCAATTCTTAGCTGTCTTATTCATATTCCCATGGACCTCTGTCCGTGCATTCGGCAATCAACACATTATGTAGTATGCAGGTAGAAGAAATATAAAATTTCAAGTATTATTAAACTGCTGACTTACTTCATTTCAGTGATTTAAAAATATAAAGCTGCTGAAGGGGTAGAGTTGTTTCCCCGTTGTAACGATTGGTATAGCCAAATATCTGACTAGCATAGAGATTATTGAATTTTGCTGATTAATTTGCCTTTTTAGAACAGTTCTAAGTTTTAAATCATGTAGCAAAGAAGAGTAACATAAAAAGTAGCACAGACTTTAAATGTAGCGACTATACACGATTGTTTAGTAGAAGTTTGCTCTGTGTCAACGAACCTCATAAGCTTTACTTAAGGCAAGCTGATATAGACGTAGAATGGGTTTTTTTTTTTCACAAATCATCGCTCACAAACAAAACCAGCAAAACGCACATACCATATTTTCTCAATTATCATTATCATTGTCAATGGTCACATGCAATTAGAGAGATAGCTATTATTTGCTGATGATAAGGTAAACTATTTACTAATACTCTAAAGACCCCAACCTGTGTTAGGAACTCATTAAAAAAACTATCAAAGTTTTTGTCACTGACACATATCTGTATGCAACCCTATCAAACAAGGATAAAATCGTTTACCTCACAAAAACCTCCTCACAAATGATCGATCCTTTTGACAAAATCATATATACTAGGCCAAATCGTAGAATATATTTCCGCTACATACTATCTATCTATCTATCTATTCCTCTTCGTGCATCAAGTTGCACATAAGGCCTCGACCAGAGTCCGCCACCGATGTCGATCGGCTGAAACCCGCTCTAGGTGACCCCATGTCCAGCCCTTTCCTTTCATCTCCCTTTCCACTGTTCTTCTCCAAGTTTCCTTTGGGCGGCCTCGTTTTCTTCGGCCGTCTGGAGTCCATCGTAGGGCGACTCTGGAAAGGTCTGCTGTCTGCTGGCGGAGCACATGTCCAATCCATCGCCAACGCCTTCGTTGAACCTGCGTAGTGATGGACTCGGTTTCAGTTCTTCGGTGGAGTTCTTCATTGGTGATGGTGTTTGGCCAAAAGATGTTAAGTATGCGCCTGAGGCATCTGTTTTGGAAGACGTCAAGCTTGTTACTGATGGTTTTGGTCATCTTCCATGATTCTGATCCGTAAAGGAGGGTGCTGATCACATTTGACTTGAAGATTCTCAGCTTGATCTTCTGACTGATGTTTTTTGCTTTCCATGTGCTCCTGAGTGAGGCAAAGGCCTGGCTGGCTTTCGCCAGTCGGGCTCGAATCTCCACCTCCGCATCCCCGGTGTTTGACATTTTGGACCCAAGATAGGAGAAACTGTCAACTTCCTCAATCTCTTCTCCATTCAGTTTGATGCTGTCTGGGACTCTGGCGTTCACTCTCATACTGTTAGTCTTTTTTGTGCTGACCTTCAAGCCAAGGTTTCCAGCTGTTTCTGAGAAGGCCTTTGTTTTTTCCTGCATGTCTTGGTGTCGGTGTGACAGCAGGGCAATGTCATCAGCAAAGTCCAAGTCTTCCAGTGCTGTTGTTGCTGTCATAGTCATGGTCCATCGGATCCCTCTCCTCTCGCTGTCGGTGGAAGTTTTCATGATCCAGTCCATGGCCAGGATGAAGAGGAACGGCGACAGAATGCAGCCCTGCTTCACCCCGGTACTGACGTTGAAGGGGTCTGTGAGCTCCGTGTCACAGACAACCTGGGATTTGAAATCACTGTACAGCATTGCAACGACCTGAACAAGTTTTGCAGGGACTCCGTAATGCCTCAGGATCTTCCATAAGGACTCGCGGTGGATGCTGTCAAAAGCCTTCTCCAGGTCGATGAAATTGATGTACAGCGATGTGTTCCATTCGTTGCTCTGCTCCAAAATCTGTCTCAGAATGAAGATGTGTTCGGAGCAGGATCGCCCAGGGCGAAATCCTGCTTGTTGTGGTCGGAGATCTTTCTCAATGGTTGCTGTCAGTCTTGACAGAACAATCTTGCTAAAGACCTTGCTGGTGAGGGAAAGAAGTGTTATGCCCCTCCAATTATTGCAGTCTCCAAGATCTCCTTTCTTGGGTAACTTGAAGATGAGTCCTGTCTTCCACGCATCAGGGAGCTGTCCTGATTCCCAAACTTGCCTGAAGATTTCAGTCAGCTTGGGAGCTGTCACATTCACATCTGCTTTCAACATCTCTGCTGTTATTCCATCTGCCCCTGGTGCTTTGCCGCTCTTCATTGTCTTGATTGCTGCTGTCACTTCTTCCAGGCTTGGCGGGTCTGTGCAGATGTCAAGGTCTATAGCTGCTGGCTGGATGTCTGCAAGCTGAGGAGGATCTGGTCTGTTCAGAACCGACTCAAAATGCTCCCTCCAGCGCTGTAGTTTTTTTACATACAGATGTTTATTATAGTTTCAGTTTACTACAACTGCAGCATGAAGTGAAGAACATAATACTTTTGTCAATTGCTCCGTGTAAATAAATGACCAATAAAAAAGGAAAGGCACGACTAAAGCAATAATTTAAATTATTTTTTCAAATTTGACTTTACTTAAAGATGTTTTATTTATGTATTTTGTGAAACAATCTGAGTAAAAGGAAGCATTTGCTAGTTGATCTGGCTGCAAACAGGTTAGTTTTAGTTTTATGGCAGTTGTTAACTCATTTCTTCTATGAAACCTAAACATCGTCACTCTTGATTGCTTCATATTTATTTTCGTGATTTATAAACTTTATAAATAGTCTGTTATATTTCTATTTATCTCGTTCTCTCTATCTTAAATATGTACGTGTACGTGCGTGCGTGCTTGCGTGCTTGCGTGTGTGTGTGTGTGAATATTGCTCTAGAGCGAGGAAAACGATCTCTTCAAAAAACTTGAAGCTGCTACAAGAGACAAGGAACAGGTAAAAGATGTTAGTGTATGTGTATTGATAGATGTGTATAGATATAGATATGAATAAAGACCTTGCCAGCTACAGTGAGAAGCGAAATGTTCATGCAAGTTATGCATTCTGCTTTGCTTACCTTGTTCTGTAGAAAGAAACGATTAGAGTACCACTCAAATCCTCGGGCATGTTTTCTTCTGTCCACGTGCTCTGTAGTATGTCTTGGAAGGCATTCCGGACATTAAGGTTTGCTGCTCTTTAGACCAGAATCGATGCCACATTTCCTTGAAGCCGATGTTAAAGGATGAGATAACATTTTTTTTCCTCATTGAAAGTAGGTGGCGTGGTTCATTCCTCTATACGCAGGCATTTGGGGGATCTACTGAAGACTGGTTGAGAAACGGGAATAAATTTTTAATCTAGCGTTTCCTGAGTTTTTTTTTTTTTTTTGGTCTTTGATGAGGTATGATTCATCAGAAACCAGCAAAGAGGAGCTGTCCCATCATAGTAGATGGCAGATTTGCTTCAGGGCATGTAGGAAGTGTCTTGTGTTGCAGGTATCGGCGTGCTGCTGAATTTTCTCAGCTTTCCCTCGACATCGCCGATTAACCAGTTCTATCATCCCCTTTTCCAGTTTCTTAAAAATTTTTGAAGTAAAGAAGAGAATAATTTTGTTAAAGTTTTTAATTTGTCCTTCGGCATGATCAGTAGATCATTTTCCACAAACAAATACCTTTCTAATTCCCAGTATTTTTCATGAATAGTGGATTCTGTTCAAACCAGTCTACGCCTGTTCCTCCTTGACAACAGCCGTGAACCCATTAGTGAAAAATGATTCCTGTGAGCTACGTGTCTTTGAAAATTTATTCTTTAATGCCTATTGAAGCTAAGGAGTTATAATGGATTCGTCAGCAAAGGATACCATCCTAACATTTTGGGTTCTACGGTATTGCGGAGCAATGTACAAATTAAAGACTGCTTTGAATAGTTTGTACTTCGTCCAGCATTTTGCTCCTCGCATTGCAATAGTCATTCTGACACCCAAGAGGTCACATTGAAGAACAATTACAAAGTCTATCATGTGAAAATTTTTAATTTTGGAGTGCATCCAAGACGTAACATAATTATTTTATTATATATATAGGCATTGTTCAGCGCACTAGTAGTTAATAATAGCAAATGAAAGATTTATATAGCCCATACTCACACTCCTAATGAGCTTGATCTTATATAATGAGACATGGACAACATGGACAGCCTATGAGGAACGGAAGAAAAAAACAGTACTGAAGACCAATAGAAGACAAATATCAAAAACGCGAAGATGTTCAAGTAAAAAGAACTGAAAATATCGTGATTCTTCAGAGGAAGACGAGTAGAAAAGTAGCAAAAAGCGGAAAAGGACTAACATTGTGTGGACTGTGTTAGTAATGCTCAAGGAAGAGATGCGTTTTCAGTGCACGTTTAAAGGATTCAGTAGTGGGCAGGCCTGACGAGAGGGGGGGGACAGGGGGGTCTGGTGTACCCGGGCCCGCGGCTGTCAAGGGGGCCCGGCCTTGGTCAGTGGATTTTTTTTTCTTCTCCTTTTCTTTTTCTTTTTAAAGAAAGGTCTAAGGACAGAACACCCAAGCATTACACATGCAGAAGTTGAGTTTGAGTGTAGATATTGAGAATCAAATTGTAAACATACATTATATACTGGGAAAATAATTTACGATTACAAGTACAAGGGGCCCGGAGAGGTCTGCCCCGGGGCCCGGGCTGGCTCTCGGCGGCCCTGGTAGTGGGTAGACGGCGGATATGGAAATGGAGAGAGTGTCATTGTTTTGCTGAACAATAACTAAACATCCTGTGGTCATGTGTTGTTGTTATGGTGACAGGAATAGTTAAGAGACGTTCGGAAAAAGAGCGGAGTTGTCTAGCTGAGATGTAGAGGAAAAGCAGTTCAGAAAAATAGCTATTTAATATAATGATCCGTAACATAAAGGCAGTTCCAGTCTCTCAGATGACCATGCATTGACCCAGTGGCACCTCTGGGGGTCTCTTCTGCTGCAGCAAGTGACCAAAACTTTCACTGTTAGCCGATTGGAACTGGCATCATAGCGTCATAGCCGTTGAACCTTATGTGTATTATGTCCATCCATTCCTCCCTAACCATCTTTCGCATATGCTGGATGGACAGGCCGTTAGTCGCCATGAGCTTTTCACTCCTTAGGTTACTCGTACCAGGTTTCACTGGCCTGTGAAAGCTTTTTCACCAAGGTATAGTCGCTATTTCGCTATTGCGTGCTGACATTTACAAAGAACCAGTGTGGAGAGCTGGGTGCCAGGTGAGAACCAATTACATTCGTGCTTTCAGGAGCACCACAAGCTTCTCCTTAGTTAGCATTAACAACTACGTTTCTTGACACTTTGATGCTTAATATCAATTTTTAGCATGTGTTATATTACAACTAGCAGCTATACCAGTGTGGTTAGTTTAATGTTATATCATTATAATTGCTCAGAGTCACCATTTTTGCAGCATATACAATGCCTTTATTCTAGAACTAGGTATGTTATATTAATTCGGACCCTTTATGATTTCTTCTTGGTTTGTTTACTTTGATAACAGGGTCAAGACAAGGTTAAAAAATACGTAGAACATCTTCTGGACGATATTACAAAAGAAAATAAACCAAGTTCGCATAAGGTAATGTAAATTTCAGATCATCTTTTTACATCTCTATGTACGACTATTTTCTATCCCAGAGGGCAATTAGTAGCTATAAGGAAGCAAAAGAACTACACAGTAAAACAATCACCATTCATACCCACCACACCAGAAAGACCCTCCTACAATTACAGTTCAGAAATATATGTGATCACGATTCACTCACACATCCCAAATAGCATTTAAACATTTTATAAACTTTTATAAAAGATCAAAATCCCGTGGAAAACTTTTATAACATGTTTAAATGCTATCAGGGATAATAGCACTCAGAAGCTACGGAACAACAAAGGACTGTCTTAATCATTTGCTCCCCTAATTACTCGAGTCACCAGCCCGACGGAAACTGAAGAAACTCTTACGATAGGACCTACCTATCATTCCGTAGACTTTGGTCTCTCTGGGTCGTCGCAATAACTTTAAAGTAGGTGTATATAACACAGTTCAAGCTGCTCTTGTCCCTTACTCGGAAGTTGTTGTAAAACAAATTAACGAGAACAGGAATTCTATATAATTTCTATCTAAGATTTATAAAAACGGGTTAAGCAATCCCTGGGACCACAAGACTCCCGATTTAGAAAAAGAAAGAGGCGCTGCTGAACCTTCTGTACGATAGCCCGTGTTGGCCCGAGGACACTTTCCTACATCTCTACAATACTTACTGTCCGATACAAAAGTGGTTCTTCTAGTCCTAACATTGAGTGAGTTATAAACGTTTGAAGTGTCAAAGTACGGTAGCGGCCATTTTGAGAAAAGCGGGTTCAAAGATTAGCGTCAAGATGGTCGACGAGGTTTGTTTACTCCTACACTTTTGCAGACAAATCTTTACATCGGCTAATATTTGAATCGTTCTTTAAAAAAGTTGAACATAAAGATTCCGGGCTTTCTGACAATTATAACACGATGGAGTTATGACAGGGAAACAACGTTCGAATTTCGTTTTTGTCCTGCAGAAATCGGTACGGATCGCAGTAGGGTACCTCGATTAAAACGTAAAGTCAATTTCCAACTTTTATTTTAACATAGCAGTGTATTTTCCTGATAGCTTAATAACCAAGGAATCCATTTTTGAAGAAAAATCAAATTGCACAAAATTGACCCCTATCACCTTTCGGGGCCTCTTGCACACAACTGTTCCCCACGACTTAAGACTTCTCCTCCTCATCCTCCATCACCCATCCTCCATCAATCATCATCCATCAATCATCATCCATCAATCATCAATCAATCAATCATCAATCAATCATCATCATTTGTCGTCAGTACTGTTGTTTATTCTTCTGTCCTTCGCATGCCGTCTATGTTGACCATGTCTCATTGTTATTTTGAGCATGCTCCTTACAAGTGTTTATGCGTTCAGCAAATTATTATTATTTGTAAAACATATCATCTACATAATGAACTTCTTTTACGTTTCTGTACAGGAAACACAAAAGGATAACCAGAACAAAACACAACCAGAAAAGGAGCGACAGGCCAAATATCCGGTAAGCTTTCTGAAAATCTAGGTGCGGATATTAGTCTACCACTTGAGAGTGTTCAGACAAGTGATCAAAACTAATGAGCACAAAAGACATTACAACAGCTTTTGCTTTAAAATTGATTTTCGACGTCAAATTATTTTGAGTGATGCTGTTACACTAGGTAGTAGTATTTATTATTTAAGAAAACTTGTACAGCTTATTTTCTAAATGGAAAGCGAGCTCATTGCGGTTCACTTATTATAATTATCACTATTTTTTCCTATATGTTCACACATTACACGCTATATAACAAACACTTGAAACAGTTTAGATTAGGTATACACAATTCCTACAGTTTTTTTTAGACATTTTCTCTACGCCCTGAAGGTGCTTGTGTACGTTTATCTGTATCGAAGGATGTGTTGCTATGGACCAGCGCTCGTGTGGATGAATTGATGTATGCATAAATTAATTTAGTAACGGATTTACTAACGTGCGTCTGAGCAAGTTAATGAGTCAGAATTTACCCACTTTTATACAGAAAGAACCAGAGCAGCAAGAAGTGGCCAATGCAAAGGTAAAGAAATTGCCAAAGCATCTTTCTGTGACAAGTGTGTTCATCATCATCATCATCATCATCATCATCATCATCATCATCATCATCATCATCATCATCCACCCGATGCGACCCTGACTCAGTCCAAAAAGTTTTCGTTCTCGCTACCTGGACTGAGCCGATGTCCATTGCGCGCAATGGGCAACGGTTGCCGGCAACCTACCTACTCAGCCGCATCGTCTCACGAATGACTACAATATTTAGTCATTTAGAGGATGACGGAAAAGGCTGAATTCGAGATAGAACGACAGCAAATACGATTTTAAAATGCATTTTATAAAGTTAACAGATGTAGTACGAAAGCAGAAGGAACAGGGAAGAAAATTAGGGAAACACGATCGATCGAATCGACCATACGTATATTTGCTTATTGTCGATTACCGAAGGGTCAACTCACAGCCTATAGCATTGAGAAAATCTTTTATTTTTGTAAATTATTTTTGTAAATAATGAAATAGGAAAATGTGGATTTGTTGGTATGTTGCTTAGATGACGATATAGCGTATAGGGAATTAATGCCAGGGCGTCACTCCGTGTCGATTTGTTTTCGTAAACACGACTAGAAAAGGTCGAATCAAGGATCGAACGACAGAAGATACGATTTTTAATTCTTTTTAAAAATGCAGCAGACGTTTTACAAAAGCAGAATTAATCAGCAAAAGGATTAAACACACCGGCAAACACGAAATTGACAGAATTCCTATACGTGCTTGCATCGTGTAACGAAGGGTCAACAACACAGGCTATAGCACGGGGAAAAGTGCTTAGATTTATAATAACGAGAAAAAATTGTCTAAAGAGATTTGTGGAGTTTTTTAATATATGAAAATCTGTGTTGTTTTTATTTTGATGGGGAGTACGGGTGGGGGGACGTCAGTCAGTGTCATTTGTTTTCCTTTTCCAAAGAGTTCCAAAACACGTCCAGAAAGCTTTCTAAAAAGTATAGAGGCGGATCACAAAAGCAGAAGGAAAAGGGGGAAAGTGATATATTGTATGCACTATAATACTATATTTTTATCCTTAGTCTTTTAAGGCGTGATTTTTTTCAGGTAAAAAGTTAGCAAGTATTTTTTCGTAACTAGTCATTTTATTGAAGGGAGGAGTCATTTCGATGTTCTCTACTTAAAACAAAATAAAAAAAAACCAAACCAAAAACTGATTATTTCGAAGAGTAAAATTAAGAAATAAAATGATACAAATAGATCAAACATTTATAATATCACCAAGAAGAATTAATGTCAAAGCTAATGAAAACGAGAACCCCACTAATTCGTGTCTCCCTGTTGTGAGCTCCTCCATTAGTCTCGGTGCTTTTTTTTTTTTTTAATTTTGTGAAGACGTGTGCACTTAATCAAGCATGCCTCAACCAAGAAAGTGGTATCCAGCTGGATATACCCTCTTTGTGCGTAAACTCGGGCAAGTTCGTAAACGTAAGGAGCGATTTTTCGCGGTGGATGTGAGAGGTTGGATGCGGCTCAAGAGAACTCTTCAACAGCGGCAAAATGGACGTGTAAACACCCAGACACAGGAGGAACGTGGCATCATCCAGGATATTCTTCGAGATAGCAGTATGTATTAGAAAGTTAGTTCTATTCAATTCTTACGAGACCTTTTGACATGACTGCTATACATTTTAACTGTAGAGAATGTGATGGTCATGCTACATTTACTACAAATATATAGTAATGTGTGGCTGCCAAGCAAAAACCTGTGTTCTTAAGGGTTAGACTGATGAGGTATAATTAAGAGCTATCATCATATCAGGTCTAACTCATTCCAATAAAACAAAAATGACAATACCTTGTGACATTGAGATATACATAGCTATACATTTCAGACAAATATTTCTTCTATGTGTAGACAATGGAACCAGTTTTCAAAAGAACCACGGCTTTTAATGTGTTCTGCAGCAATAGGCTGAAGGGTAGGTTTATTTTATCTCAAGCGTGTACAGCAGCTATTATACTACGTTAATTGCATGCATTGAAGCACTGTTCTATTCTACTTATCTTACCTCATCCTTTTTAAAGTTTTTAGTGTATTAATGACATAATTCTATATTAAGATGTATATACAGTTCATAGAAAGGATGCATTACCACCGATTGAAGAAAAAGAAGTACAAGCTACTAAAGTAGGCATGAGAGAATGAGAAAGATAATAACTTGTTAGTAAAGTGTTATGAGAATCTTTAGGGATTGATACAATAATCTCAGATTATTCCCGTGTCAGGTGATGCCTGAATGTTTTGTATGATAATGACAGATAAGCAGAATCAGCCAGATAGTATGCTTTATGGTTGGTGTCAATTGAGCAAAAATGTTGAACCAAATGCATGAAGTATTACAGTATGCAAGTACAGTATTAGAGCAATGGCCAGTAGTTTATATGTTTATTCTACCCCTATGGTTGACACCATTTCATGTAGCTTACCTGTGTCTAGTGACCTATGGAATTGTGCTGTTTAGGGCTACCAATGATGGGCACCTCAAAGGGTAAAAGCAAGATGTAGATAGAACCATGGTCCTTAGGGCAGAACTAATGACGTCCTATAAATGCGCTGCTGAGGATACTAAAATACATACCCATTGTAATGTGTAGGCCTTGAGATTAATTTTTAGATATCTTTATGAATCGATGTACTTTCATGGTACCAACAAGTAATGAGCAGTCCATGATGATGGAAAATGTTTGTGCTCACTATTCGGCTAATAGATTTTCTTTAGTCAGTGCCATTGATTAGTTATATAAATCCCTAATGGAAGTACCTTTTCTAATGTAAGGAATACTAGTTCTTATTTTTCTTATTAGTTCTTATTTACTATCATATTTTCCAAAAGCTTGAGATTAGTGCTTTCTCTGTACCACTACTATGTTAATTTCCAAATCATAGCCAAAGCCGGTGAAAACATGAAATGTATTACATTCAAGTAATAGATTAGTAGCTGTAACCCTGCTATACAATATTGAGATGTTTAATATTTTTCATACTTTTAAACTCACAGATCATGGCATGTTTTTTATTATCTAAATCCAATCATTCTCTTCTTTCTGTATCATACAATCAATGTGTAAGAGTTATTGTAATATTATTTTGAACTTGGGTATAATAATTAAGTCTACATTTCACTAGGTTTCAGACTTTACAACACTGAATTTCATCAGTTTGTTGCCTTGGCAGTTCTTATACAAGCAATGGTTAATCTGTTACAGATCGGACAAATACTAATTCCTTAGAAGTTTCATTAAAGGAATTACCAAAGGCCAAAAGTAAGACTGAAAATTAGTATTTTCTGTGTCATTTCTTGTGAACAGGCTTTTGGCAGTTTTTGGTTGTGCTCTTGTTGTGCTCACTTATGCTTATTACACAACAAGAGCACAACCAAAAACTGCCAAAAGCCTGTTCACAAGAAACCCTTTGTTAACTTTGTCACAGACAGTGCTGCTTCCTGTTTATTTTGTGCATTATCCAAATGAATTTAAATTTCATCGGATAAATATTACATCCAAAAATATACTATCAATTTATGCAAATTGATTCAAATTGCATTACCACGGTTGTAGTAAATTCTATACATATATTGTTTTGTCTTATATACTCATCTATATATTTTGCCATATTGTCACCATTTGTTGCACCTGCTAGATTGTTATTGTGTGATTGTTTTAATATGATCTTATGCCCCCTAGGTTTACAGCCTATCAACGAAAAGTTATACCTGTTCCAAATCCGTGTGCTTGCATGCCTTTATGCATGTAAAGCGCTTTTAGTCTGGCTGATGATGGAGAAAGTTGCTATATAAGTGTGCTTATTAACAACTAATGTGTCCTAAAACTTGTTACATCAATGAATTTGCATTGCCTTCCTGGAGTTCAGTATGATTTTTCAAGAAGGCATTTTGCAGGCAGCCCTATAAGCAGAACAATGGCCTTTACCTCATAGATCTTGCTATGGCTGAAACTGTGGTGTGGAATGTGGATCATAGCATTTGCAGCCTGGATGAATCAGTCTTTCTCAAGCTGAATTATGTATGCTGCGAATAATTTCTGGCTACATTTTATCCCATGTGGCATTTTGTAGACAAATCAATTTGCATTTTATGTTGTGCGTCCATGTATGCTTGTGTGTGTGTTTGTCAATCATGAGTTTGCCCAAAGGCTAGGATATGGTGCTATTGGAATTTATTATTATTTATGAGTATTAGCACAATCTTTATCATATTGAATCTTACAGTGCAGTCTGTTCCAAAGCATATTTGTGTGATTGTTGGTAACTATAAAAATGCAAGGTTACATATGATTGTGTGCCACTGTGTGCAGGAACACGAGTCACATGGGATGCAATGACAGTTAAAGCATAAGAAAACAGTTTGGGGCCTCTTGGGGCCGTTGATCACATACCCACTTCAACGGAAATTGAATAAATTCGCCAAGACAATCCAGTTTTGGCTAAATTTTATATTAATTCTTTGATATTAATCAAATTAACCAGAAAATTTATAAAAGTAGAATGAAAAGAAAATAACATTTATTATTTATGGTTTACATTTGTGCATAGCTTAGGATTTACTTTAAATTTAGTCAGATAAGACATAATGAACCATCTTGCATGTTGTGACTTCTGGATATACATACAAGTATTGGCTCTTCAGTAACTGCATTGGCTTTAGAGCAGAGTAGTGCTGAATGATTTTCCATTGCAGTCCGAACAGCAGATTGTAAAATGTGATTCATATTCACCAAGTCAGTACTGTCATGTATATATGGGAGTAAGTGTGCTGTTTTCTCTTTTCATTTGTTTTAAATTTGTATTAATATATTTCGCACATTGTAAAATTTCTTCTTCAATGTGGACATAAAAACATTTCATGGGATTAAAAAGTGTATGTCAGTTTTCAGAAAAAATATGCAGTTGATGTCTTTTGTCTGTTTTGAATTTGTCTCAAAGCATGGAAAGGAAGTAAATGTGTAACAAAAAAGTATGGATGGTGGAAAGAGGTCGAAGCCTTTAAAAGCCTTTAAAAGTAACTTTAAAACAGACTCAGTTTCCTCCTCCTCCTCCTCCTCCTCCTCCTCCTCCTCTTTTTGACTGGTAATTTCTTTCTGATAAAAAAAAACAGTTTTAGAACTGATCTTGATGTCAGATCTTAAGGTGTGATTTAAAAGAAAGACCGAATAGCGCTGACAAAAAAAGATAATTCAAACAGCTGATAAATTGAAAACCATTATGCTTACACTATTTCCGGCTTAAGAAGGACGGGGAAAACATCAAAGGATGATTAAGAACCCTCAACCTTGTGTGGCTATGACTCCAGCTTTTATTCTAGCGCCGCTTAGACAGTATATAATACAGTATCCAATAACAGTAGAGCACAAATTAGTAAAACATATCTAGGTATGCTGCATAACGACGGAATATTTAGCAATTCAACTTGGCTTTAATTACATACTTGGCGTCTATATCCCCCTCGGTGACATCATACAGCTTACTTTCCCTAAGCAACATATTAGCATTTGGTCTTTTCTTGACCGAAACCGTCAAATGAAACACGTGGATCGCAACAGACACAGCAGCGATTGACACATTGAATATGACTTAAAGAAGCACTATCATACAGTTTGCTACATAGTACGGATGCCGAAGTTTAGTCTAGTCCATGTTACTACTCGAGGAACATAGGGCCGCAACAACACCTCACCATCGGACCCGGTTTGGGGCAGCATGCCTTATTTGGGTTCATGTGGTTCCGATATCCTTTGTCTCGCACTCTACTGTTCTTTTCCAAGTCTGCTTTGGTCTCCCAACTCTCCTCTTTCCCTGAGGGTTCCAGTCAAGTGCCTGCTTAGCATTGGTGTCAGGTGGTTTGCGCAGGGTGTGTCCTGTTCAGCCCCATTTGAGCTTTTTGATGTCTTGACTAGTGACATTCTGGTTGGTTCTTTTGCACAGGCTGCTGTTGGAGATCTTTTTAGTCCATCTTATTCCCGGGATATGGTGTAGATGGCCTATGTCACTCTCCATGTTTCAGAACCATACAGCAGGACTGCATTCACATTTGTGTTGAAGATGCGGGTCTTACTGCGGAAGGATAATGCTCGGGAGTTCCAGATGGGGCGTAGGCTGTTGATTTGCGCACGCTGGGGCATCTTGTTGCTAAATATCTTTAATCTCATCTGTCATTCTCTAGTTAACGATTTTGTATGTTATGTTGGTTTTTTTTCCCGAAAAGCGCCATGAGCCATAGGGCCGCAATATGGTGCTATACAAGTTTACAATAATTATGATGATAATAATAATAAAGAGGCATGTCTGGCCTTTTTGATGTCATCGTCCGTTCCAACATCTCTGTTGACAATGCTCCTCAGATACGTGAAGCAGTCTGTTTCCAGGATGTTCTCTCCTTGAAGTTGGATTGGGAGTTCCTTCTTGTTGTGGATTCTCATCACTTCGGTCTTCTTACTGCTGACCTTTGAAGCCAGTACGGATGCCAAAGACACCCTCGAAATTCATAATCTCTTTTGCCCTTTTCACCGGTCTATAAAGCGAATAAAAGCATTCGACATCCAGTGCCTGAGAAAACAGTTCCAAATTTCTTCTATTCATCACAAGACTAATGAAGATGTGCGAATCATGATGGGCCAACGTGAACCCCTTCTGGAGACGGGAAAATCGTCTCTTGTCTGGCCATGTAACCAGCCACAAGACTTTAGTGAAGAACATCCTCTGGAAAACCCTTGAGTGAGGACAAAGACAATGAGGGTTGAGGAAGAACCAACATAAAATATAGGGCTAAACATGCCACTCAGTAGGAATGATACAAGACTTGTGCAAGAACTGTCTCAATGTCCCCGACGATACCACAGTATTGTGTAAAAGAAGATATGAATGAATAATCAATTAGTCTTCCAGGGAAAACAAATTGACGATTGTTTAACACAAGTCAAATAACAGATTTGTAGGTACATAAAAATAGAAAATCGCGCGGGCATACTTATGTGTGGCAACTCTTCACCCAGCCCCGGGAGTTTGGTGCTAGAATTCAGTAGGCTAGGCAGGTGGATTAGAATAGAAATAGCAGTTGCGCGCGCGCGCGCGTGTGTGTGTGTAAGTAATGTAAATAAATCTGTCTTTAAACCTATTTACTTGTGGTAACATGTCTGTCCACAAGAATTCTAGCTTGTTGCACCTGGTCGTGCGAATGAGCTGAACGTTGATCACTGTAGTGAACGAGATTCGTGTTGTCCGTAGTTGTGACATAGCAGAAGAATGCACCAAAGAAAACACACTTCTGCTGGGTACACTGCAGCGACTTTTGTAGATTCCAAGGTCGGCTAAGTGCGGGTGTGCAGTAGATGATAAAAACAGAAAAAGACAACCACACCAACACATTAGATAACGCACGCGACGAAGGAAAGCCAGAATTTCTACAATTACTCCAATGCTACAATTAGGTTGTCCTCCACTAAAGGAAGCTGCTTATCTCTACTAGCTGCTCATTCACATAGGTTTCTGTTTTGCTAACACTGTTATTTTGTGGTCATAGGTGTCTTAGTGTCACGGGACGGCTCTCGTCGCTTGGACTGATTCCATCCTCTCCACCCGCGGGGACCGCCCGTCTCGTAGCGGGAAAAGACACACCCAATACATATTAAGAAATGATATATTTACGAAAAAGTTCTATATTATTAGAAGTTAAACGTTAAAGTCCCAGAAGTAACCAAGACCTTCATATCTGACCTTACTTTATGAACGGAAGATGACCTTTTGTATCAAGTTTGCATTTAGGGTCTATTTGTATGTCTGTTGTTCCTATATCTCATCTACTCCTGTCTTTGCCCCCTTTTCTCTGTCTGCATTGTCTCTTATACATTAGGTGTAATTTACCATTTTTCTGAATAACTCCCAGCAAACACGCAAGATTGGGCCAAGCTAGGGAAAGTCTTGTAACATTGGTTTGCCCATTGCCAGTCATCCCCCAAACAAGCGCCAACGTTCACGGTGCGCGCACAACTATCGCAGCTGTTGCTATATCTAAATCCGTGATACCACTTTGATGTCGAATGTGTACGCCCCTTTAATGTTCGATTGCAGATGAGTTTTTACAAGTTATGAAAATGGAAAGTTGCCCGCTGTAATCAGTAGAAAGATACAGATGCATGTGGTGTTAGGTGGTCGTCTTTTGTGGCGTGATTTTTCTGACGAACACCCATTGTAGTGTGAAAGTACATATAACTGGTTTAACTTTTAGTGGCATTGTGCTACTTCTTTAATTCTTCTCGAACATTGCCTGCTTGATTCTCACCTCCTTTGAAGATTTCCCTGATCTGCAACAACCCTTCTTGCCAGTTTGCGAAAACTTGTCAATGTTGTGCTCGTGTAGTCGGTGTGTGTTTATGTACAGCAATAAGAGGGCGCTGTTGGAAGTGATCTACACATACAACTACTGATGACAGTCCGCACAATCGTGATTGACCCCCGATCATGTCGAAAAGCAGTCTACGCGAGCACACTAACGATCAACACACACGTTTGTGTTCACGGTGACTCGTCCTTACCTGCAATCGCAATCGTGGAGTTATCCATTTGTATAGTTGGCACCGTACACCAACGGAACTGCTACCTTCCCCGACACATAATCATCCTGAATGCCACGAACCCGAGCATAGCCAAAGCCTACTACTTCTATGATACGTTGTAAACAAACACGCGCACACACACACACACGCGTGCGTAAAATTTTGTCTCTCATTTACAACAAATACCACACTCTCGTTTTTCAAGCCCTTTTCAATTTATTGAACATACACTTTAATGAAGTACAGTAAAATAGCTATTCGTGCTAGGTCAAGCGGTGGATTTACAGGGATAGTGTTTGTCTGACCACAGAAGTCTCCCTGCTAGATGCAAAATACGGGGAAAGAAACAATTTATTGTTTACATTTCTTTCTTACTACCCTGTATCTTTATCATAAGAACATTACATGTATTACCGACTCTACAACACCTGGACAAAAGGGACATGACAGGATAGCAGCAATGTCACTTTGAATGATCACAAAATGCAACAAATGTGAACAAACGTGAAAATAGTGGTGAATGCACACCATGTGCCAAAAACATATGGTTATACCTATGACTTTTTTGGGGCACTCCATGCAACATCCACAATAGCACAACAAACTGATAGTAATGTTGAAAGCAATCACAGCTAGATATTCGTACATATTTATACATTTGACTATGTCCTTTTCCATGTGACATTTCTCCCTCTTTGACAGGTAACCACCATTGCAGAACACAAAAATAGAGTTCTCAAGATTTATAACAAAGCTACCTGTGTATATAACATCCTTAGTAAGAATATGTTGTAAGTAAATGACATGATATACGAGTGAAAATTCTTTTCACTTAATTTTCCTCAAAGCAAAAACTGTGTTTGTTTCCCTGTTTTATTTACTACCATCACTTCAAACTTAGGAGAATGAGCTACAAGAAGGCAGTATACTGTTATGTACAATTCTTTTCTCAAATGATAGTCTCGAGACATATATTGTGCCACAGCAATATACTTAAGAATAAGCTCGTGCCTTGCTCCAGAGTGGCATATAAAATATATTAAATGGCTTGTTTCTGTGGGTGAAAGCAACTGGATGCACGGTGTGAATGTGGCTTGTATGTATACTATAAAAAATAACATTGCTAAAAAAAAGAATTAGAAGGTTAGACCGTTCTTGGTTCAAAAATGTAGCAATGAATTCATAAAGCCTTTGTTGATGTTGGTTGTAGCAATGCTTTGAAACAAAATAAACATGCTATCATCCATTAAACACCTTTATATTTTCAATAAACACATCAATTGTCCACTTCAGTAAACTGACTAAAGAAAGTAATAGCTCAACAACCAGATTCCGAATCGATATCTGAGTGAAGATCACTAATCACATCTATTAACTCCTCATGAAATAGAAGATATGTTTTTGAAAGACCTCCTAATTCTCAGTAGGCATTAGACAATGTTGATAAATTCTCTTTATATCAAAACGTCGGGGAAACTGATGTGCACAGATTAGGCATATTTTCAAAAACTTAAATTGCAACCATGTGAAAATATTATGTAAAAATCAAGTGTAATAAACTTTTGTGGGTGTTTTTGTTTGCAGAATACAGCTGTGTTTAAATATTTCTTAAAATGCCTAATCCTTAACCCATACAACATATCAGACTACATACTGGGCACTTCTTGCCCAGGAAGTCTTGGGCATGAGCTGTCTCAAGACATAACACCTGATGATGGTGAAATTCTATAATTGTGTTACCCACAACAAACCATTAAACAAACACATAAAATACCATTTTCACAATCCACGTATTCTTTCCATAGTTTCCAAATAATGTAAACTGAAATTATTGGCTTATAACACTTATAATTAAAATATATTTGCATCCATAAAATGAAACTGTCGCACTACTTGACTACAGGTCTAGTGGCACTGATACAGTTCTCTATGGAGTCATTAAGCAATATACCATGAGGAGTTTCTTGAAAGTTAGACTTATTGGACAACATATGACGATATGTTTAGCAAGTGTCTTGTACATGTTGCTGTAGTCATGCTGTGACAAAATATGATAGCATGTTTACCCAGTGCCTTGTACATGTTTCTGTAGTCATGCTGTGAGCCTGTGACTATGTAGAAAAGTTGTCCTCCGCTCCAATGCCATGCAAAATTTCTGGACAGAAATTTGTCCTTCTAACTGTAGCATTCTGCATTGCTCCATCACTTTCATGCAAAATGCAGTCTCTGGCTTCTTTGGTGTTGCTGGCCATAAGCCATTTCTTATTAGTGTTACTGCTTCTGGCTCACATTCACAGAACTGTACTTTCCTGATGTGATCTCTGCCTATAATAATAAAGAAAAGAACATAAAAGTCTTTTATCCTTCTCATTTGTATGCTGGTTTCATAATTTATCTGTTCATGATAGGAACAGTTTGAATAGTATTGTCAACATATGTTCCAAAATAATTGGTATTAAACAGAGGGACTTGACTTCCTTCTGTGATCAACAATTAATTAGGAAAGCTTCCCGCACTCTGTCCATACCTGAGCATGTGCTAGTGGGAGAATTTGTTTTATTAGGCTCCGGTGAAAGCTATGCCATGCCAGTATGCAAAACCAATAGGTATCTAAAATCTTTTGTGCCATCCGCAGTTCAGCTACTCAATCACAGATGAACTATCAGCGATGTGTGTGTGTGTGATGGGTAGGTGTGCATGTGTGTGTGTTTTGTGTGTTATTTTTTTTTCCATATACATACATTCTGGATGCAGGGCACAGCTCCCATGTTTAAATTGCCCATTGGGATTAATAAAGTCTGTTGTTATTGTTATTGTTAAAATGTGCTTTTAGAATTTGATACTGTTCTACCTTTACAGAAATATTATGCAACATATTCTCATTGTTGACATATGATGCCTACTTCTTTTCTTTCCACACGACATGTTAAAGTCAAGGCTAAGGTAATTCAGTAAAGTAAATATTCTTACCTTTCAGAATTGTAAATTAAAGCTAGTTAGAGCTTTTGTTTATAATTGTATTATTGCGTATCCATTTCTTTGAATCTATTTCATATATTTATTTTGTCTGACATTCATCAGTTAGTGCGAATTAAAAGTAAACATAGGAAAACATAATTTATAGATCATAAAACCAAAAAGTGGCAATAGGTTATAAATATAAAGTCTGGCAAGGCAGACAGCCCTGTAAGCAGATGCCACATGCGAAGAAAAAGAATTGCATGCCCGAGACGGAAGCAAAACCCAGGACAGCTAACCCTCGCTGGTGAAAGTCCTGACTTCCGAACATTTATTCACATTAAGTATCTATTAATTAACATTTATTCACAAGCTTGTTTGTTTTGGTTAAGACAAGGTTCTTCCATAATGTGATATTTTGAATGCATGACAGTAAAAGGTGAAAAAAATTGAGAAGAAATGCTTGGGTAAAATCTGTTTTTCTAGGAAACATAATAATCTTGCATATCTACCTTGTGCATCAAAAACTCTAATCTGACGGTAGTAGAGCTTGTCACACTGGTGCTCACACAAAATGGTTGCTTCTCTTTTCACAGGTAGAAACAATGATGCGTCCTGACAAAACAATAGCAAGTTTTAACATAAGCTTGCAGCATTCAAGTCTATAAATATGCCATGATCAAATTATGGAATTTATTTAAGTTTCAAACCTCATCAAAAGTAGAATCAATGACATTGTAATGCACAATGGTGTATCAGTTCTTACATTAGCTAAGTCTTACCACATTTCTGATTCCTTTCAGTTGATTTTCTGAAGCATGTGCTTATATATATAGAGAGGGAGAATATATATTGAGAGAATATATATTCAGATTGCCAATCCCATTGTGTATATTTACATTTACATAACAATCTAAAAGATTATAAATAATATATATCCACAAATGTTGATATACTGTACTTACTTCTTTCCAACTGTATGTCTGATGATACATCACCAAACAATGGATATTTTCATCACATGATTTGCCATATAGGCTTCAAGGACTACAATCAGGACACCAGATAATCTGTGCGCAGCCACAGATGCTGCACTTTTTTGTGGCAGGTCTGAATTCTTCTGCTCGCAGATCTTTCCAGCCCTCAGCCTCGGACACTTTTTGTCTTCTTGTGATTGCTGACTCCAGTTGCACCTGCCCTCGTAAGAATTGAATGGAACTAACTTTCTAATACATAATGCTGTCTCGAAGAATATCTTGGAAGGTGTCACGTTCCTCCTGTGTCTGGGTGCTTACACGCACATTTTGCCCCTGTTGAAGAGTTTTCTTTAGCCGCATCCAAGCTCTCACATCCACGGCGAAAAATCGTTCCTTACGTTTTCGAACCTGCCCAAGTTTACGCACAAGGAGGGTATATCCAGCTGCTTGATTAAGTGCACACGTCTTCACAAAATTAAAAAAAGAGAGAAAATGCACCGAAACAAATGGAGGAGCTCACAACAGGGAGACACGAATTAGTGGGGTTCTCGTTTTCATTAGCTTTGACACTAATTCTTCTTTGTGATATTATAAATGTTTGATCTATTTGTATCATTTTATTTCTTAATTTTACTCTTCGAAATAATCAGTTTTTGGTTTGGTTTTTTTTTTATTTTGTTTTAAGTAGAGAACATCGAAATGACTCCTCCCTTCAATAAAATGACTAGTTACGAAAAAATACTTGCTAACTTTTTACCTGAAAAAAATCACGCCTTAAAAGACTAAGGATAAAAATATAGTATTATAGTGCATACAATATATCACTTTCCCCCTTTTCCTTCTGCTTTTGTGATCCGCCTCTATACTTTTTAGAAAGCATTCTGGACGTGTTTTGGAACTCTTTGGAAAAGGAAAACAAATGACACTGACTGACGTCCCCCCACCCGTACTCCCCATCAAAATAAAAACAACACAGACTTTCATATATTAAAAAACTCCACAAATCTCTTTAGACAATTTTTTCTCGTTATTATAAATCTAAGCACTTTTTCCAGTGCTATAGCATGTGTTGTTGACCCTTCGTTACACGATGCAAGCACGTATAGGAATTCTGTCAATTTCGTGTTTGCCGATGTGTTTAATCCTTTTGCTGATTAATTCTGCTTTTGTAAAGCGTCTGCTGCATTTTTAAAAAGAATTAAAAATCATATATTCTGTCATTCGATCCTTGATTCGACCTTTACTAGTCGGGTTTTCGAAAAGGAAAACAAATCGACAGGGAATGACGCCCTGGCATTAATTCGCTATACGGTACATCGTCACCGAAGCAACCTTTCCATACCAACAAATCCACAAAGCTTTGTGTGCACATTTTCCTATTTCATTATTTACAAAAATAATTTACAAAAATAAAAGATTTTCTCAATGCTATAGGCTGTGAGTTGACCCTTCGGTAATCGACAATAAGCAAATATACGTATGGTCGATTCGATCGATCGTGTTTCCCTAATTTTCTTCCCTGTTCCTTCTGCTTTCGTACTACATCTGATAACTTTATAAAAGGCATTTTAAAATCGTATTTACTGTCGTTCTATCTTGAATTCGGCGTTTTTCATCGTACTCTAAATGACTAAATATTGTAGTCATTCGTGAGACGATGCGGCTGAGTAGGTAGGTTGCCGGCAACCATTGCCCATTGCGCGCAATGGACATCGGCTCAGTCCAGGTAGCGAGAACGAAAACTTTTTGGACTGAGTCAGGGTCGCATCGGGTGCACCACCATCATCATCATCATCATCATCATCATCATCATCATCATCATCATCATCATCATCATCATCATCATCAATCAATCAATCAATCAATCAATCAATCAATCAATCATCAATCAATCAATCATCATCATCATCCACCTTGTTCTCATCATCATCATCAGGATATTAGTCTACCAGTTGCGAGTGTTGCTTTAGAACTAATTTTCGACGTCAAATTATTTTGACTGATTCTGCTACATTAGATACGATATTGAATATTTCAGAACGTTGATTTGACTACACTTGCTCATGTAAACAGCCTTTCATAGAACTGTTACATAGCATGCCAAGTTTTATTTTGTTTTGTCAAATTTCAGTGGTCCGCATTGTGCTGTTTACGGCCATGCCTTAAATCAGCAAAAGCACCTATAACTTTCACGGATCCGTTTATTTTGGTAAATAGACATGAACATTTATGAAAACTTTACTATAGGTGATTTTATACGGGTATGAACATACTTTCTGGGACACAACAAGACTGGGAAGAGTTAGTGATGTCAGCATAATAAGAAGGTATTTCAGATAACGTTTAGCGTCAATATCTAAGGCTATCTCAAAAACGTTCAGAAATTAAACAAAAATTAAAAAGAACTAGATAAAACTAATAAACTAAGTCATAAAAACGAACCGAGTTGTACTAAAGTCCGAAATATGTATTGGGTTTATTTTACGTGTGTTTGAGCAAATTAATGAGTCGAAATTTACCCACTGTTATACAGAAATAACCAGGGCATCAAGAAGGTGCCAAAACTAAGGTAAACAAATTACAAAAACATCTTTCTATGAGAGGTGTAAAATATATCTGTCACGTTACGAACTTGTTTTTACGTTTATAAACAGGCAACACAAACCGAAGGTGAACTATGGGCGAAAGATAAGGTAAGCTTTCTGATAATCTGGGGTGTAGATATTGTTGTACCATCTGCATGCTTTTGGATAAGTCATGAACTCTGCTGATCATAAAAGACATCACAGTAGTTTTCACGTTTCGATTAATTTTATCTATTTCAGCACGTATGAGCTAACTAAGCTTATTTTCATACATTTGTCTATTCTGATAGGTGATGAGAGAAAAAAACAACAAAACATACACACACACACACACACACATAAAGCAATGCAGTTAGACTAATTTTACGATATCATTCTGTCTGTGAATTATTTATTTATAGTATAGTTATGCACTTTGTGTATTATTTATAACCAGAAAAGGAACGACAGGCCAAATATTCGGTAAGCTTTCTGAAAATCTAGGTGAGGATATTAGTCTACCACTTGGGAGTGTTGCTTTAAAACTGATTTTCGATGTCAAATTATTTTGACTGTTGCTGCATTTGGTAGTATTATTTATTATTTAAGAAAACTTGTACAGCTCATTTTCTGAATGGAAAGCGAGCTCAATGCGGTTCACTTTTTATATCACTATGTTTTGCTATATGTTCACACATTAAAGGCTATATAACAAACACTTGAAACAGTTTAGATTAGGTATACACTTTCCCTACAGTTTTTAAACCATTTTCCTTACGCCAGCTAGGTGCTTGTGTTTGTATGGTCAAGAAGTGGGTAGATGTAGACAAACGTTTATGTTGTCAAAGACTTTTGTACAAGAAGTCGCCTGGACATTGTCGCGTTCTTAAAAAAAAAACCCACAACTAATTCTGCCTCTTTGCAGGCCTGTATACCTTTATTTATATTTAAAAAAGTATTGTAAAATACTTAATAATATTTTACTACGATTGTTAATAGAAAAACTAATTCTTAATATGCATCCCAAAAGTTACTAGTCGCTTAACAGCTCTAACAAGTATTCTAAAAAATGTTTTTCTTAGTTTGTTTTTTAATAAATAATACTGAAGTTTATAGTCCAGCACAAAGTCACTTTCTACTGTTTGCTCTTGATAGTGTTCTTTTACAACTTAGTTAATATATATGTGATGGAACGGGAAGGGCGCGTCTGTAAAGGGATGGTGTTACCACCCGACCTTAGGGGAAAGGGGTCCTCTGGCTGGCTCGCTTCGCCCGCTTTCACCCTTACACTCAGACACCCGTCCGTTCCACACGTCCGCACGCTCACCGACTGATAGTCGCTCTCCTCGCGTGCGCAAAACACACAACTGACCAGACAGTTGCACAACAAACAAATTATAATTACAAGAAAATTAACAAAGTAAATTAGGTTGACACAAATTTGAGAACAGACTAAACTTCAAACGTTAACTAATTGGTACATACGACCTTATCTGCACAAGTGTCCGCGCCTGATGATTTGAAGATGGGTGTGACCGGCTGTACACACCTGTTGTCGTGGAGGTCAGTGTGACTGACTGTCCACACTTGCAGATGAAGAGATAGGTGCGACTGCTGTGCACACCTGTTGTCGTGGAGGTTAGTGTGACTGACTGTACACACTGGAGAAGATGGGTGTGACTGGCTGTCCACACCCGTTGACGTGGCGGTAAGTGTGACTGACTGTACACACTTGAGAAGATGGGGGTGACTGGCTGTACACCCCTGTTGACATGGAGGTTAGTGTGACTGACTGTACACACTTGAGAAGATGGGCGTGACTGGCTGTACACACCCGTTGACGTGGCGGTAAGTGTGACTGACTGTACACACTTGAAGACGTGGAGGTAAGTGTGACTGACTGTACACACTTGTAGACGAAGAGATAGGTGTGACTGGCTGTACACACCTGTTGATGTAGAGGTTAGTGTGACTGACTGTACACACTTGAGAAGATGGGGGTGACTGGCTGTACACCCCTGTTGACATGGAGGTTAGTGTGACTGACTGTACACACTTGAGAAGATGGGCGTGACTGGCTGTACACACCCGTTGACGTGGCGGTGTGACTGACTGTACACACTTGCAGACGTGGAGGTAAGTGTGACTGACTGTACACACTTGTAGACGAAGAGATAGGTGTGACTGGCTGTACACACCTGTTGACGTAACACTGTTGACGCCCTCGCTTGTCGTTGCACCTCTCACCACTCTCATCCACCAGACCGCAAGTGCCAGCAGGTAGCGGTTCGTTCTACACGGAACAGGCTTCCCTGTCGCAGACCTGCTGCAAGGGTCTGAAAACTCCGAGACCGACGTCTCTGCTTGGATACAAGGGGAAAAAGCCCCGACTAACCATCTACCTCTAACTATATACACGAATCAAACACGTGACTACTCGTCACCTAATCTACCTGTGCCTAACGCTATCGCTCTAATACTAACACTACTACTGCCTACTGCGCTATTCCCCTACCTACTACATCTGCCACCCCCGGCTCTAGTTCTCGCTCCCCTCCTAAGTCACGGAGCCCTGTGAAGTCGTAAAAACGGACAGAAAGTTTCCCCCACTGTCCGCTGTTACTGATCCCCGCCTACCTATAATTACTTACACCCCGCTTCGGCTGTTGTTCTGGCCTTGAACCAGGCTGGTTCATGACAATATAGTCACAGGAAACCTGATGTTACACTGATCTAAGAAATTATCTAACAAATCACTGATGCCTCCGCTGAAACAGCTGGCTAACTTATTAAGACTAACTTATTTGTGTAAATATTCTAGCAAGCACAGAGTTCAATCCTACATCTCGCCAAAACCCAAGCGGTCCACCGTGTCAAGTCATTGCCGATATGCGTTTGAGCCGATCTTAGCATTGAAATCCACGATCACTGCGAGAGTGTCCATCTTAAGTACCACTCGGATTGCTCTCTTAAACTGTTTATAAAACAGTTCCACTTTCTCGTCCCCATGGGCAGAGATTGAAGAGTACTTTCAAATACTTGCATTCTAATAACTTTGTTTGTCGTTTGTTGTTTTGTCTTGCAAAGTTTGTTTTATTGATCCCGTAATGTTTCCTTCTCATTTCATAAATATCTATAAGGAAACAAGAAGCGCAAACATTTGCGTCTGTAGCAGATAAGATATTGAATATTTCAGAACGTTGATTTGACTACACTTGCTCATGTAAACAGCCTTTAATAGAACTGTTACATAGCATGCCAAATTTTATTTTTGTTTCAAATTTCAGTGTTCCGCATTGTGCCGTTTACGGACACGGCCTAAACCAGTAAAAGCACCTATAACTTTCACGGATAAGGTAATGCTTAATTCAGTTTATTTTGGTAAATAGACTTGAAAATTTATGAGAACTTTTTACTATAGGCGATTTTATACGGGTATGAACATACTTTCTGGAACACAACGAGACTGGGAAGAGTTAGTGATGTCAGCATAATAAGAAGGTATTTCAGATAACGCTTTGCGTCAATATCTAATGCTATCTCAAAAACGTTCAGAAATTAAACAAAAATTAAAAAAAACCAGTAATAAACTAAGCTAATGAACGAACGAGTTGTAATAAAGTCCAAAATATGTATGGGGCTTATTTCACGTGTATCTGAGCAAGTTAATGAGCCGAAATTTACCAACTTTTATGCAGAAATAACCAGTGCATCAAGAAGGTGCCAAAGCTAAGGTAAACAAATTACAAAAACATCTTTCTATGAGAGGTGTAAAATATATCTGTCACGTTACGAACTTGTTTTACGTTTGTAAACAGGCAACACAAACCGAAGATGAACTACGGGCGAAAGATAAGGTAAGCTTTCTTAAAATCTGGGGTGTGGATATTGTCGTACCATCTGCATGTTTCTGGATAAGTCATGAACTCTGATGATCATAAAAGACATCACAGTAGTTTTCACTTATTTTTATACATTTGTCTATTCTGATAGGTGATGAGAGAAAAAAAAAACAACAAAACATACACACACATAAAACAATGCAGTTAGACTAATTTTTACGCTCTCATTCTGTCTGTGAATTATTTATTTATAGTATAGTTATGCACTTTGTGTATTATTTACCTTTAACCCTTGTTTAGTTTGTTGTATGTGTCTTTGTACGATCTCAATGCACTTCACAACTAAATACAAACACAATACATAAAATGGAAGAATCAGATTACGATAGTCTTGTGCATGGAAAAAGCTTTTGCTGTCTTTTTACAGTTTATGTCAGACTTATGTTTACCTCTGTACATCACAAAAGTAACGATATTATCAGGCGACGAGGTTACTCAGTGACTATGATTTCTCCAGGAAGAAGAAAGAAATACTTCGAAGAAGATAAATATAAGTACGAGTATCTCCTATTTGACCACTTGCTCTATGCGGTATACAGTACGATCGTGAGCACACACACCGATACGCGCACACACATGATGAGAACGCAGCATCATATCACACCAAACAGGCTGAACACAATGGTAATAAAGATCATGTACAGCAACAGCCAAAGTCCAGTCAATGTCGTTGTTGCTCTCGTTCGCCTTTTCATCGCACCTTCAGGCCAACTTTCGAGATAAAACTTCTAGTCACCTACAAAGCATCCACAGGTCCGTACCCCAGCCCACTCAATGATGAACGCACAGACACAAATGCATTTCAACTACATCACAAGCATATTCTTCAACAAACAGCAGAGAAACTCAAAAAGCTTTTATGTCAGTTAGGCTCAGCCTCGTTTTTACTTTCAAATGCTAACATTCGTTTTGCAGCTTTCTTTCTCTCGTGCTGTGTTTTATAGCAATATTTGCTTTATATTACCAATTTCTTCTATTTTTGGATTATATAAATAAGTAAAAGTCTGTTGCCCACAAATATCTCAGAGTAAAGATAATCAGCCCTTTATCTCGTACTATTTTTCACATTTTTTGCAGGATAAACAGATTGACCCTAGGCTAAATGCAGGTAAAAAAATAATACATTACTCATTGAATACTTCAGGCGTTATGGGATCTTTGGGTGAAATATTTTTATTTTAAGCAAAAAGTGACATCTACAATCTTCCTTGACTATACGCTTGGCGCCGATTAATGAGAGGCTTATTTACATGGATATTTTCAGGGACACACCATTTCATTAAAGGTCACATGTGGCTTAACCAAACGGTTGATTATATGACACCTTGTGGCAAAAATATCATTTGAGGACAGAAACGATGCATCCTATATAGAATAGAGCCGTTTAATATAGCTCAACAAACTCAGCCCTGCTTGATAACCAGATAGGAGCTTTCTTTTGCGCTACAGTAGGATGCCCTCTACTATTGGTGCTGTTCAATATCTTCTTTGGGAATATTATGCATGAAACCCACGACCACCATCATAGTTACATTTCAATTTATGAAGGCCGATTTACAACCTACGCTTTGTAAACGAAACGACATATAAAAAATAACTGCAATACCTTATCAACAGTTCAGGACGGAAAGAAACACTGAAAAGAGCAAAGTGGGAGCAATGGCAATGGCAAAGAAGAGATCACGATGAACGAGGTACAACTGGAAGAGGTAAGTGGCTTCAGGTACTTGGGAGCCACCCTCTCCAGAGACGGCAACTCATAGGAGATATCCAACAGCAGAATCGCAACAGCAACAGTGACAATGGCTAGGCTGGATAGGATCTGGCATAGTCACAAGATCAGACTCACTATAAAGTACAATCTGTACAAATGTCTAATAGTACCGATATTGATTTAAGGATATGAGACGTGGACTCTGCTCACCGAAGCGGAAAAGAAAATCCAGGCATTCAAAGACGAGTGCATGAGAACCAACGGCTTTGTATAAAAAAAGATTGCCACATTCGTAGGACATCAGAAGACAACAGACTGACTCATCCTTTATAGGAAACTACTCATTTCATGTTACTGCGAATAAAGATCAAATTACAAATTAACAACTAGTTAAATTTCTTATTAACAAAGAGAATGAAAACATTTACTCATAAGGAAACTTTTTCAACAGTAACTGTACTATATTATTATAATAATGTGTAGAGAGCATCTGTAATAAAAACAAATCAGGCAAGTAATCTTGGTTTCGCTTGTATTAAACATCAATCATAATCATAAAATCTCCTGTCGTCGTATAAGCCTTGATTACTTTTGTCGGCAAGCAGCATCTATGTCTGCATCTGTAGAGCATCTGTCCAGTATGATTATCAGTATTATCGTGGTTGCAATCTGATGTGAACTAATGCTGTGTAACTGTTATCTTTAAGCAGGTTTTTTGACACTGCAAATCCAGGTGGTTCACTTTAGCAACAGCTGTCATCCTAAGATATTTATTTTTAAATCCTAAATACCACATAAGAAAGTGTACTGGATCTCGCTTTCGGTATGTACAGAACCAGAACTCTTCCTCTTCCTGTGGGCTTTGTTGACAATGAAGTTTAACTTGGCAAAGGTCTTACTGGATGAAGTAAAGGTAAGTGTAACAAAGTTACACATCACTGTTGTGGTTAAAGACATTTCGCGTCTCTAAAAGCCTTTTCTTAACTTTGCCGCAATCAGATGTATAGCAATTTCCATGGCAATAAAATCTAGAAAACAATTCTTATTGAGTTATTAGCTTACAAATAACGATGAAAGAGGAGTAAGCACCTACAGAAAACAAGAGCCTTGATTCCTAAGCTAACCTGTTGTGTAATTAGTTGATTTGTTTCTAACTTAGCTTGCATCTGTAATTTTCAAAGAACATACGATGGAGGTAGTATACTGTTTCAATAAATGCAGCCGCTGTTGAGCAAAGAGAGCTCACTACAGATTGAAACTGTACCTAAAAAAGTTAAAACTAGAGTTGTCTTCATGATGCATGAAATTTTAATTATAGAGTTACGATTGGCAATAGAAATGCCTCATTAATTGAGATAGTGTCTGAGTCAACCATCTCTGTTGCTTAGCAGACATAAAAGATAAATCCAAACAACTAAAATCCAATGCACCCACAAATTTAAGGCAAAAAGAAGCGCAAATTCACCCAAGCTTATAATAAACATTTAGGTCCACCAACAACATCCAACGTGAAGCCTCCAAACTACAATAGCAAAAGGATGAAAAACTGTGACTATCAACCTTGTATGTGTAGAGAAGGGCCATTCATTTTAGATGTCAGTGAGTTTGTTGTTGCTTTCTTCTTAGGACAAGACCACCACATCGTTGGTTGCCTGCGCTTTGCTGAAGGCCATACAGAATAGGACTATGGAAGACGTGAATTTCCAAGACGAGCAAGAAGATATAAATCAAAACATTTTGTAAATGTTTCAATATTTATTAGTTTCTGTACATAAGCTAATGCAGGTATGCACGGATCATTTTCCCGGTATTAGTGAAAAAAAGACCTTTTGCAACTTTTGAAATGGTACGCTCTATTTCATTCCTTCTTCGCCCTAAGCATCCTTCTTACATTAGTGTTCGAGTACAGCTTTTCCGTTTTTAATTACTATGTGCATAAGTTATTAGTAGAGTGGTAAAACTATAAACTCAACAAATCCAATACAACCGAAACGAATATATTTGTAAATGCAAAGCGTAAACGTCTTATGAGATTATTAAATGCAAGTCAGACAAACTTGCCATTTCATTGTCTGACACATAAATCTTTGAATAAAATACACGTGGTATTTTCCATTATTGCAGCGGCAATAAGCCCGCTAACGTCTCGAACATCATATCTTATTTATCATCAGTTCCTGTAATGTTTTCTTCAAAGTTTGATATACTAAAATTCCTTTTTTAATGGTGGAGTATGGTAATAGATGGCTAAACATCAGCGTCAACCGAAAGATATGGTAACTGGACGGTTTGACATGTGTATACTTTGCTTGATCCAGCTGTTGAATGAATATCTAAGGCACTAGAGAGTTGTGGCAGACAGGACGGCTTGAGAAAGATAGACTTCATGCATATGAAAATCGGACACTGATAAAAGTATTTTGTCCTCGAAAAATACATTCTAGTGTCGAGATAATTGAAGTCTTTAACATCTGACTTCCCAGCGACCTTAAGTTTACTTCACTTACATTTTAGTTTTGTTATAATATAATCGCATTATTTACAATTGTGTTCTTAAGAAATACAAGTTCATAATTAAGATTTCTATCGGGGCAACGTTTACCAAATGAAGACAGCAGTTTAAAGCCATTGTACTTTTTATATCTAAAAGTAAACCGATTGCCTTTCTTGAAGGATAAAATACTTTGATTTGTGTTATAATATCATTCAACATGCACTAGTGTTCTGCCTTGCTCGTCATTATTTGATGTTTTTACCTCCCTCTCCAAGTTGGCTACAGAGATAGTCATATTGTTTTATAACGGGGATTTTTTTTGTAAATTCTATCCTCTCCAGTATTTAAAATGTCAATAACAGAAATAACTGACACCTTTTTTTATCCACAGGGACTTTGAAGACCTGGCGATAAAAGCATTGAATATAATATACGAAAAAAATCAAAACAAGACATACAGACTTTTGAAAACTATACAAAACACTGACTACTGGAGTAATGTCACCTGCTGGGAAATAGCAGAGCTCGCACGGTGCAGAAAGTTCATTGCACAAGAGGCTTGCCAGAAATTTGCCGATGTCATCTGGGAGGGCAGACTTTCCTTGCACGAAAGCGATAATGTGCTTAAAGATTTTATGGCTTATAGCTTTAAATTTCTATTACGTTTTAATACTGTTGTTTGTTTTGTATTTTTCTTCTTGTGAAAAGTATTTCATTTGGATGTTAAAATATTACTGTCACTAGAAGAACAAAGCGTTAACGTTTCATATAAAATAATATTTCAAATAACATAAATTAATTTTTTCACTTTTTGTTACTGTTTATAATTTCTGCATTTGAATAGTAAGATTTTTGTTATTAGAAACAGATTTTCAATGCCCTATTTAAAGCTTAGGTTCCAGCCTATAGGGCAATGCCATAACTCAGGGGTGGGCAATTAATTTTCCCAAGGGGCCGGATGAGAAACTGGGATGATTCTAGAGGGCCGGACTAATATAGTTAACTCAGTTTTACCCAATACTGTATATATAGTATATTTACTGGTGGGCGGCCAGCGGGCGGGCCGGTCAGAGACAGGAGGCGGGCCGGATCCGGCCCGCGGGCCGGCGTTTGCCCAGGTCTGCCATAACTTAAAAAAAAAGAGAATTAGCGTTCCATTCACACAACTCGCATTAAGGACTTGAAACAGTTCCTTAGAGATAACGCATGGTCCTACCCTGGGTAGTGGTGTATACGACATACTTAGGTCTTAAGACCCGATGTCAGATTAAAACGGTTGAAGACTCCAAAAAGGAATTTATAAGCATCGGCGCAAATCGAGTCAATGTTGTTGTTTAAATGTGTAGTGCATTGGAACAAATTGGTGAGATTTTTTTCGTGGTGTAGAAATGGGCAATAAAAACAGTAATAAGATTCTCTTACTAGGTAAATGGTGTGTAAAAACTCGTGAGCTGTTCACGGCCGCGAGTTTTTTGGTGTATGTCTCGAACAAAAACAAAAATTAAAAAAAAAAAAAGCCCAATAGCCATTTTGGATTACACAGATAAGCAGAATTCTAGCAGTTTCGAACACATTTTACGTAGGCCAGGAAGGAACTCGTGTACGTTTGTTTGTGCTGAAGAAGGGGTGAATGAAGAAGAACGTTTGCTAGCATCGATTTTCATACATACAAATATTCATTTACTAAAATTTATCGATGGATACATCATGACTTTGGGATGGATCCATGGATGCCAGCAGACGTGGGTGTGAGTGGATGAATGATTGACATGTTTCTGTAAAAGCTAACAAAAGTTTTGTTTAAGCCAGCTGATGTGTCAGGTTTTGTCAATTTTATCCAGGATAAACAAGAAAATCAAGAAGAGTCCAAAGATAAGGTAAAGAAAATATATTTTTGATTATAATTATGCATACAAAGCGTAATGACATTATGATGTTATCAAAACATATTGCTACTTACAACCACACTCATTTATTTGTAGTACATGTATGCAGTTTTGTGGTTTATTTTCATCCAGCCATTGTTTATTTTGTTATTCGAGTAGTCTTTTAGGTTTTTGTACAGGTAACAATCAGAAAATGGGAGAAGGATATGACACTCACTCACACACGAAACTCAGATGTCCTCTTCAAGATAAAACAAATGTTGCTTGACTGGTGACAATGTGTGTCTGCGTGTCTGCTGAATCCCTACAGCTTAGTTCATTATACACAGTCCATAAGGCACGTATAAGGCAGGTTTAAAGTCGCTACTTGTGAATAAAACAATAGACCTGGGACCAAGATGGACGGAGTTTACAGACACAACTAAACGAGAATTATTGTTTTGATCAACGAATACAGTTATATTTGAAATAAACGTTTCTGGCGAAAAAGCGTCCACGACAGGTAAACTAGTTTCCATATATGTGGAACCAAGGGGCTGACAGAGTCGGACAGTGGCAACCACACTGAAGGCACTGCCTCATTTTCATTCTCAGATGCTAGCGCTCTAACACATTCTTTGTCCTGCTGTGATTACACTAAAAAAAAACTTGTAGGTATCTATCTTTTGCACTTGAATAGCAGAATTTTTATTATCACAGAAGGTTTTTTTAAAAGGGGTTGTAAAGGCAAAATAAAACTGCTTATACACTCCAAAATACTAGAATCAGTTTAAATCTCGTCGATTTTCGTGTCTCTTTACTGTACCTTTAGACTGAGTATTTTGTTTTGCAAATTTCATGTAATATTCAAGACATCAAAATTTTGTTTGTACTACAACAACAACAACAACAACAACAACAACAACAACAACAACAACAACAACAACAACAACAACAAAGACTACTGCAAGATCGAAGTCTTTATTTATATGTCGATAAAAGGGATTTATTTGATAGATGTATTTGTTTCGCGTATCAGCAGCATCTAGATGTTTTATGTAGATGCATTTTTTTTCAGAGTATGGCATGTACTGAAAGTGTCTTCGCCCGTGCTGTGTATTTCGTTTGCGCCATCTTTGTTATCGTCCCGAAATTCTGTTTGATTTTTTCACACAACAAGAGGTTTGTACTTAAGCATACCTAAGTACCTGTCTTTAACCTAAGATCTATTTATATTTCCTATATTTTGATTTTATAGTAATTTCCAGAAACGCATCCTTTTCAACCAATGAAAATAGGGTACCGCAAAGAGGATAATGGCTTGCAAATGAGATATTGTGTCATTCTTTAAACATGCCTTTTGATGATAAAAAGGGAGCAGGAGATCAAATAGCCAATGTATAGCTTACAACCAATATTTCTGAATAAAGCTTTCCAAAGTGAGTACTTAAACCCTTTCTTTCTTGGCAGTTTACATGCCTAACTGTTTTCTGACTGGTGGCAGTTTATAAAAATTATATCACTGGATATTTTTGCCGATTGACCGTGCAGCATGCGCATAACAATACTTGACAATAAAGGCGATTACAAACATTGAAGAAGATTTCTGACCTTTTAACATAAACATGGCAAAGTATACTTTTACTGAAAAGCTCACTTTAAAAAATCATGACAAAAATATGTCCAGACTATGCGTTGCATCATGAACATCAGTGCACGCAGTGTTCAGTAGGTCACTAGCATCACAACCTTACTGTAAGACAACAAGATGAAGGAATTGTTTTGTTACAATGGAACTTTTTCTCGGCACTACAAGTTGTTCTCTACTATTAGCACGTTTGACCACTCATGTGGAATCTTGTTCTTCTGTTTTTATATTCCTTGCATGTTGATGACTTCAAAGAGGAAAAGAACAGTTGGAACATGCACTCGTTCAGCTTGTCGACAGATGGCCACGAGATTTCAGCAATCCGTCCTTCAAGTTTTACAGTCGATGGGTATGCATAGTTTGGCCATTTACTCAGGCAACAATACGTTTGCATGCTGTACGCAGCTTGAAGTCCGAAACTAGTCCGGTGTGGATGTGTGTGAAAGCCTCTTGTTGTCATTTGTGTTATATTAGTGTAATTTATCGTTATTTGGAGGATGTTTGAATTTTGTATCTGAATGATTTGCAGCGCGATGCTGCTAAATGTTAAACCTATATAAACTCTTATACTATAGGAGTTTTTAGCCCTTATTGACACAATCAGGTAATTTTTTCTACATCGTGTCAACCGTTTAACCTTGCAAAATCAAAATAACATATAAAAAGCTTGATTTATGTTCTCATGTCCTTTAAGTTACTTGACATTTTCCAATCTAGCGTGGATCAGCCAGTTGAAATTTTCCTGTCTACTACCTTCTAGCAGACAGACAGGATATATATATATCTGTCAATTTTGGAAAACTCACAAATCTAGGCCAGTCCTGTCTCTATTGCTTGTGGAACTACATCTTAGCAAACATACAAAACTGGGCCGATCGTTGCTAAGCGTAGGCAGATTATTCAGAACTTTCTCAAGTGCATTGTAACTACTGATGTCAGAAAGCTTAAACTTAATATTAGTTTGCAGATGCCAGAAGGTAGACTTTCTCGACATAGTAGACTATTTAAAACTATTTTAAATGCTAAATCTAGCACGTGGTTTTCGAAATCATGATATTTAGAGATATATACACATATGCATTCTTGAGATATAAATATCTCAGGTACAAATGAACGCTCTCTACACTTAGTGTTTACAGGTCTAATGGACAGTAGGGTATGGGGACTTTGCTTTTCAAAAAGATAATGTGTGGATAATATGTTATGGGTATACGAGTTTTCATAGACATATCTATACAGATAATATGTTAGGGAGGAAATCTATTTAATGTATCCTGCAAAGAAATGGTGGGTTAGTTTCACCTATTTATTCATATATTATTTTGGGATTGAATTGGAGAAGAGATAATTAAAAGGATAGCTGTTTTTATTCTGTTTCAGTTTTTGTTTAATGGCTTTTTGCTGCTTTATGCCTACGTTCTGATGGTGCGGGTTTCTGAATATGATGTTCAACCTTCGGAAATCATTCTCATGATTTGGTTCATCACACTATACATAGACGAACTCCATGTGTCATTTGTAAGATATTTTTACTTCGGTATATTTATTTAGTGACACAAAAATAAGATAATTTGTGCACAAGAAAAGCGTTTGTGGTTGAAACTGCTGATTCCTGAAGTTGTGAGTGTCACAACGAGATACAACCATGTTAAATTTCGTTTACACAATTTCGTCATTGTTTCCTCCGCAAAGAACTAAAGCGTTGCAACTAGCGATGATATTGATATGCCTGGGTGAGAAAAACATTCAGTTTATTTTAATTAACATATTAAATATCTTCCTGACTACAGTCATTTTCCAGAATACAAACTTTATGGACAGACACACGCAGACTACTTGCTTCTACCTTTCACCCACATAGCTCTCTGAATTATAGGAAAACACATGTGTTATAAATTCTTGTTTATTCATTCGTTTACTTATATTGTTTGGGTTTTTTAACTTTTCTTTGCCAGAATAGACAGTGTCAGTAAGAGGTACATTATATATATTGATGTTTTATTCCCTTTTTATTTTAACATGTGTTATTCTCTTTCTGAACTCTTAGTAAAGAGAGAACATTTCTGTAGGAATGAACTGGGACTTTCTCATTAGATATCAGTAGTTTGAAGGTAAATGATCAAACAAAGAAAAGGTAATTCGTCACTTATTATTATTATTTCTTTGTTCTTGCCAAAATAATAACTTAAAATATTTTTCAGGAAATGGTTAGGCGACGCAAAAATCCTCGTTTTTCTATGTTTCTCTTGCAACTGAGCATTCTCAATGTTACAAACTACTGGCTGGGAATTATTGGAATCATCGTCTGGTTCTGTGGTTCGAATGATACTTTCCTTCACATAATCCTTTGCCTTAACTTTGTTGGATTCATCATACGCCTTTTTCACTTCTTAACCATCAACTCCAAGCTGGGCCCAAAGATCTTCATGATTAAGCGGATGGTGAGTTAATGTTGATATTGATTTATAATGTAATTATGGAATTTATGGACTTTCTGGAATTTATGTAATGAAATTATGTATCTTGCATTGAGCAATTATATATGCTACTTTGAAGTTTTGTAATACATTTCTAGAGGTGCTGAAATTCTTTTGAAATAATTTCCAGTTTAAAAGTAAGGAAAAGGAAAAGAAATCTATGATAAATACATCATTATAATCATCGTTCTTATTAAATAGCCTCTTGTTATTAATTTTTAGTCAAACAAAGACGAATCATAAATTCAAGAGGAAATATAGCACTTAATTCAACAAAATAAACTTCATTTCCGGCTTGACTGGGTGGTAGATACATTTAGCATGCGTATTGGCTGTGACCCACCCCTCATAGGGGCAATCAGCGAACAAGATTAAGGCTGACACATCCCACCCGGCCAATGTCGTAGTCTGTCGCATGAAGTTTGGGATCAGGTGTACACATCTTTGGGCCAGAACTTGCCGACTGTAATACAGTTTCGTTACCAAAGCAGTAGCCTACCTGATCTCCACTGAGTCTCGTGTGAGGATTAAAAGTTGAATGCGTCAGACAATGCTCTTTATTGTCTATTATATATTTTTTTCACAAACTGGACAGATGATATCATGACAATGGAAATCAACATTCAACACAGTATTGTTTTAGTGTTATTGCGATTTTTGACACTAACTCTTTAACTAGAAATTTTGGTCAAGACAAAACCTGTCCATATATCTCCTACAGCTAAGAAAGGAAGACGATAGAACTTGTATTCTGGTGCTGTATTGTAATTATTTTTCTTGAAAAGTGTAAAAGAGGCTATAAATGACAGATGAGGGAATATTTATAACTTATTGTTGAGTAGATCATTCGTGCTGCTGTTAGATATGATAAAAAAAGTAAAACATGTTACACAGACTCTATTTTTCATGGTCAAGTTCTAGTAAAAAAAACCCAGATATAACTTTTATATAAAGATATCTTAATTTAGTCACAATTAAGGGTTATAATAGTGTTAATATTAAATGAAGGTAAATATTTTCTCAATAACATTTTAGGTAAGAAATCTTATTTTGGTTACAGATTATGGAGATCATTCTCTTTTTCGTCATTTTCCTGATCCTTTTCATCACATACGGCATCATCAAGTACTCACTAGATAACAAAGGCGAAGGAGTAGTCAATTCTTCAGTAGTGCTTGCTTTGCCCGTGGAAGCTTTCTGGCTCACGATGGGGGACAGACCTGGTAAAAACACTGATCTTGACCGATTTCCCTCAAGTTTCTCCTCCTTTTCTTCTTCTTTCTTTCTTTCTTTCTTTCTTTCTTCTTTCTTTCTTCTTTCTTTCTTTCTTTCTTTCTTTCTTTCTTTCTTTCTTTCTTTCTTTCTTTCTTTCTTTCTTTCTTTCTTTCTTTCTTTCTTTCTTCTTCTCCTTTCTTTTCCTTGTACTCCTTTCTCTTCGTTATTTGTAGCCATACATCAAACGAAGTAAGATTACAGACGAAATATTTTTGGCTTGGCTAATGATTTGGCATAATTGTATCGTCGATTTTCTTCCTTTCTCTGCAGAGGATGATGATGTAAATGACGAAGACCCTAAAGTAATCTTCCGAGGAATAGTGAGAGTAGCCTACATGATGTTCACTGCCGTTCTCCTGATCAACGTACTCATCGCCGCTTTCAAGTAAACAACTTTCCTTTTGTTTGTTGATCTCTTTTGGAAAATAATTGCATTGAGAACATTTATGCCAGATACTGTGTAATCTGTTAGATATATTTCGTGTTGTTTTAATTTTTTCCAGCTCCTTGTATCAACGCATCGATGACCAGAAACAGGATGTGAGAAAGTTCCAAAAGTTTCAGACAATCGTCAAGTATTCAAAGGCAAGCGTTTTCCCACCGCCATTGAATGTTTTCTATCTTGCTTGGTGCCTGATTTGTTATCTCAAGCTTGAGTGCGGAGGCAAAGATTCTGAAAATTCCAAGACTGATCAAGATGACTTTAGTGAGTGTTTGTTCTTTTTGCTTTTCATTTCAAACTTTATTTTCGATGTTCATCTAAACCAAACTACTATAATACTTGTATGCTTACTTATTAACATATGTTAGTATTTCTACAAGCATACACATCTTACAGCTGACACAGCATTATATTTTCAGTTCTCACATTTTCACTGACTCCTGATTCATGTACCGAATATTGTAAACCCTGTAGCATTGTTTTCTTTTTGCATGAATATTGTTAATAAAATTTGAGATATTTTCTCACTCTTAATGATTTTGAAACATTGCCATCAAATGTAATTAGCAGTTCTGCTAATTTTATACTTTTAGGAATGAATGTGAAAAAAGAGGACAAAGAGAAACTTCTGAAATGGGCCAAGGTAACTACGGAGTCTCCAAAGCAAGAGACACCTAAAACTATTGAAGAAATCATGAATAAGGTCTTGGACAAATAGTAAGACATGCTTTTTTATTTTCTTACGGTTTACATTTAGCTTGCACGAAATTCTTTTCACAAACCGCAGTATGCACGATTTCAGTTTTTTATCGCAGTTACCACGAATGACGATGTAAGCTTATAGCAGCCTATTCGCATAAGTCCGTGCCGAAATACCGGCTCCGGTTTAAAAAAAAATCATTTTTTGAATTGTTACAAAAAATGCAAATTGTTTAACGTGCCGAAAAGAGGCAATCAGTTGCGAAGCTTTCTGAATTTAACAGCAGAAATCAAGCAATGCGTGATGTTGCATCTATTTTAGCATTCGCGAAATTAGTTTCGATTATCCATGATTCTTGATTTTCCGGATGAGGAGCGAATGTTTCAGGCAGGGATTTGGACAGACAACAAGCAAGATTTCAGTAAACTAGTGGAGGGAGTAGCCTTACAAGAATCAATAGCATAGAGTTGAGAGCTTGTAGTCTATTCTAGTAAAGAAGTAGTATGACATGTTCACATTTGCAAAACGAGCAGCTGAGTTCTGAACTTTCCGAAGCTTATCAATGAGGTACTGTGGACAGCCATCAAGAAGAGTGTTGCAGTAGTCTAGTTAAGACAGAAAGAATGATCAGGTGAGAATTTTGGTGGTTGAGGTGAACAGAGTATGGCGAATGGAGATGATCTTCATGCAGGACAACAGAAGAGAGAAACAAACTTATGAGGATACATGTCAGCAGAAATTTTGTAACCGAAGTTGAAATATCAAAAAGAACATCAGCATCGTCTACCCAAACAGAGACAGGCAGTGAAGGGTACAAGCTCTTGCTCTCATCTTTGATATTAAATACATCCGATTCCAGTTAATCAGAGCACATCGGGATGCAATCATTTTGGTCCTAATAACTAGCTGGTCCGATTACACCAACATGCCTATATTACAAGACGGGATGTGGAGTACGTAACATATTAAAATGTCATTGTGACTTTTATTGTGCGGGACACACGAATGGGGAACATACGAACAGAAACTGCTGTTGCTTATTAACTTTTTCATTGAAAAATAAATTTACAAACAAATTCTTTGAGCTTATCCAGTGTGATCTCACTCGTTCTGTTGACGGACTGCACTTGAACAAAATCACCGCAAACATCTCATGCATCTTGAAATAGAGGTGCAAAGCTTCAATCCATTTCCTGGCATCCTGTGTTATTACTTATACAAACTCATTAGGGGTATCATCTTCGCTTTCCTGGTCTTCCGTCTATCATGTGTTCCTCTGTAATTCGAGCAACAACTGCAGCCTCGTGATCTTCATTTTCATCGTAGCTCGTTGTCGAAATATTTAAAAATTCTAATTTCGACCTGTTGAATTTCCGCGTTTCCTTCATTATTTTAACCTTTAATCAGCTTGTACAAATCCATCTCCAAGACCAAATGCTTAAAGCCACAGTGAGAAAAACCCTCATTGCTTATTTTTCGCCAGCTCTGGGCAATGTGTCGCTGACACGCTTTGGCTTTGGCGACTTGTGGCTTCTTTTTCTTACTGTCTCTCACGTTCCTCGTCCTATTAAACAGAATCTTGATTCAAATTATATTCGGGTTATGTAATAGGATTTGTTTCTGAATTTTTTTTTAGGATTCGGTCAGAAGAAACGGCTTGTCCAATTAAAGGAATTCGACTTATTAATATTAAATATAGAATTATTAACATTAAACTATAAATATTAAAATTACATTTTAAAACTCCAAAATACTATTTTATATGTGTTTTTCAAATGCCGCCACATACTAACTACCTTTAGTTGTTTAATGCCTAAATTTAAATAACAGTTGACCTATTTAGCCCTCTAAGGTATGTGTCTAAAGCACACAGATTTACCTCTATTTCAATAATTGTGATCTAAATAATAAGTTTCATTATTTATTGAAATATGATTTTTTCACTCAGAAGAATGCTGTATTATGAAAATTATTCCTTGCTGACTTATTTATGTGTGCTTGGTGAATGTTGTTTTTAATCGTGTGTTTATCAATAAGGAATATTTAGTACTATTTTAAATTGCATATTTTATTCTTATAAACTGTTTTATCACTAATGATTTTTTTTAGGTAAGCCAGCCAGGGTGCTGTGAAATTTTTATTTATGGATCATTATCCGTATTAAGAATACAAAATAACTGATTATCAAGTAATAACAATATGCTGTTTTTATGTTCATGACAAACTGTTTACTTAATCACAGATATATCTTTAGTAAAGCTTATGACTGCATACATTTGTAGTATTTGAATGAATATTGTTGCTTTGGATATTATTTTGCTTTTGGGGGTTTATTTTACCTGCTTATCGTATTCTATTAACTTACAGTTACATTAAACGAAGACTGGAAAAAGAGAGAAGAAAACATAAAGAACCTGCTAATGAGGTAAGTGGACCCTACTGATAAAAGTATTCCTGATAACGGAACAAACTTCGAATTTGTCGAATATATCTCAGCTGAAAAGTTATTTTATTATGTCTTAGTTCCAGAATGAATAATGTGTTAAGAAACTGATGGCAGAGAAGAATTAAATTCTGTTACTTATGTTATGGGAGTGATCTCAGTTAACTACACTTTAGTGGTTAAAAAAATCTTGTAACTACTTGCTGAACTACCAAACAGTCACTTTCACGGGGTATGAGAGCTGTGCAATATTATAAAATAAACGCCTTTCTCAAAACCAGGCTAAGGATACAGAAAAGCCGCCCGAACAGATAAAGAAATTGACAAAGCTTGGCGGATCTGAGAGTGAAAACCTGAAAACTGTGGACAAAATGGTCAAAAGCGCTCACTACCACGCTGCTGAGGACACAGAAAATCTGTCCAGGCCGATTAATGAATTGACAAGGCATGCCGAGTCTCATAGTAAACGCCTGGAAGATGTGGTCAGAAGTCTCAAACACGCTGAAACCCAGGCTGCCAAGGATACAAAAAACATGTCCCGGCTGATTACTGAATTGAAAGACCTTCTCGGATGTCACAATGGGGTCGAAATGGGGTCGAAACCCCAGGCTACTACGGAAGCAGAAAATCTGTCAGGGAAAACTGAAAAAATAATAGGGCTTGTCGAGTCTCTTAATAAACGCCTGGAAGACGTGGTCCAAATGCTCCAACGCACTCAAGCAGCTCTGTCCTCGCAGACGGCACCGACAAGCCATGTGAAGTCTCCAAGGCCGGCAACTTCCCCAAGAATGAGTGGGTACATTGTTGAATGTCTCATTGTTTTATGATATAAAGTTAAGTGGTATGAGTGACTTGGAGGTTACATATTTAGCTGTATATGCTACATGTGTACAAGTTGTTTATTACAATTGCTCTTTGGTACCATATGTAAGTACTCTAGTAGCTTACAGTATGCTACTAGAGTACTTACAGTACTTCGAAATTTTATTCAACTTTCGTGGCATGTTGGGGAGGGAAAATTCTTTCAAATGGATAAATGATAAATCCTGTAGAAGATAGTTATAATGTTGATGACAAAGGCACTGTGTTTATAGCTCTTTTATGCTTTTGATTGTGTGACTCTTAGATAATATTAAAAAAAAACAGTAGGTAAATAGCTGTCTTCTGTGTTTTACACGATTTTCAAATGCAAGCTTACTAACGTATTCAAATTTGGAAATATGCTCACCGCATATATGAGTATTTATTAGTTAGCAATGGTGTGTTCAAAATCTCCTATAAATGTGCGTACATTTGATAAATTTGAAATAACGTATTCTACCATTTCTATCATTTGCAGAGGGGCGAAGGGCAGTATGCGACACTTGTGCCACATACGGCAGTTGTATAGCGTGTGGCAACTTTCTTAAACTTACACCTAACCTGGTCTCTCCTAAGACACCTAGCCAGTCACCGAGGGCACAACCACGGTAAAAGCATGGAAAATCTGCTGTTTGTTGTTGTTTTTAGCTATGGCTGATGTTAGGGAAAACTGTCATTTTCAAAGTGTGACATTTGCAGGAAACCTTTCCTCTGCTTGTAAATTGACTTCACCACGCGAGTTTCTCACTACACCTACTACAGTAAAACGCCATCATCTGAAGACTTTAAAAGCAAAGTGACCCACTAGCCAAGAAGAAGTGTAGGGCGAGGTTTTGTGAAGTGGAGGAGGGCAGAGGAGGGGAGCCGTTGGGTGCTGGTCGGGGCAGAACCTTAGGATGGACAGCACACATACCAGCCTTGCTTTTCGTTCCTCTTTCCTGCAGCAGAGTTCAGGGACATCAACACTAACTTCATTTTGTTGTGCATATTTCCTTTTTAGTTACATCAGCTGTTTTTTATCAATTTTTTATTTTTTTATAGTTAGGGCTTTGACCCTAAGGACAATTAGCTAATTAATGATCTCAATATCAGTTAATAGGAGCAGCAAAGCGTTTTAAAAAACCCGTGTCAATGTAGACTCAGTCGAATAAAAATAACATATTTAGTTTTCTGGGCAAAATTTATTTCACTGTAAAGAACCTGTTTTCTCGTGAGGGCTTTGTACAGCGACTGGGGATGGAGATTAGATGCTTTATAGTTTTGTACTTACTAGTGTGACTAATGATTGGGAAAATTTCAATTTGTTGTTGTTGTTAACATTTTTTGGTTCAGTAGGTGTTTTATGACTGATTTATTTGTCAAATTGTAATGTTTATTTATTTGATGTATTTTTAAATTATCTTGGAGTTCGTATATAATGTATGGGGTTTGAAAGTGTTATGATGATGTATTGGCAAAATCTTAGAAAATCCATATTAAGACTAAAATACTTTAGTTTTGAACATGCAAAGAAGACTTAGGGCAGCGGTTCTCAACCTTTTACTTGTGAACCCCCCCCCCCCCCCCGACGAACAAAGGTACGTCCGCGCGCCCTCCTTAGCCAGCAATGTAAGCTAATTTCACTAATACCGGTATAAGAAACTTTAAAAAAATGACCACCTTCGCGCTCCCCTTGTAAGCACCGTTTGAGAACAGCGGACTTAAGGTACACGAATACTACAAGCTTCAAAATCATGTGTCACATGCTATCAATTTATCTGGATATCGGAAGTTACGAAATACGGAGTGGATATTCCCAGGTAGGGTAGTAGTTGGGGGAAGGGAACATGTACAAGAGCTGGATAAGACTATCTCATACACATTAAGCCAGACAACGGTGATATAGAGCCTGACAACACTTTGTATTCTTAATATCTCTAACACCATCTCTCCGCACATCCAACTGTAGGGAAGAACTCTAGGGATGGAAATGGGGGATTAGTCAGAATTACATTGAAGCTAGAAGCTGAAATATCCAGTGTCTTAGACCAAAGAGGAAGACCAGAGGAAGATATTGCAGGTTTCTTGTCCAATCAGCGTGCCATCAGTTGTTGGCCACTCAATCAAGCCGCTTAGGTGAGTGTTTGAAATTCCCCTATTGGTAAGTCTGGGTCGAGGTAGGGGTGCAAATATCTGTGGGAGCATGGTGATGCATGCAGTTGACAGACGTACTTTATCCTGACAAAAATTACTATTATTTATAAATCAAAGACGGAGAAATGCTGGAAAAAAGTGTAATTTTAATGAACTTAATGGTACTTGATAACCGGGTCCGATGGCATGGTTTAGTTGTGGCCGGCCCTATGCTCCACTTGGGGTAATTAGGAACAAGAAAACAAGAATGGTAGTTGGTGACTTAGGTAGATTTCTATTCGATGTTATTGCAAAAATTAGGATGCTATGGTTTTGGTATAAAGTGGTAGACCCTTTTAATGCACATACATTTTCTAGTATTGCTTGTTGGTTTACCCACAAATTGTATGCAAATAGCAAAATCCATTCAGAGTGTTATTGAGAAAAAGATTTACTTAATAGCTTCGGGATGCCATGAGTTTGGGAGCAGCATGAGAATTTAGAAGTCTCCCTGAACTTGTTTCAATATAAAGTTTGAAGATGTTTATTCGACGTGCATATATAAAAACCGTTCTCTGGATTGTTTAGATATATATATATACGTTAATGATTGTATAAAGTATTTTTCTCATGTGAAAAATAAATTACTTTATTACCTGTTACATTTTTAAAATTTGGAACCTTGAATAAGAATCTTCAAGTCCAGAATGAATCTTGCAATGCATCAAGAGTTCATCGACATTCTACTTTCTGTAAAGCCTGTGATACCGGAGACGATTTTCAGTATACTGTATTCTGATTTTTAAAAAAAAAACAAAAAACATTTTTAAAAATTTATCTAATTTATATAGACTATCTGTGATAGCTTTCATAAGTAATGTCATTAGTTTTGATATGTAATGTCAGTAGCTTTAGTCCTGTGAATGAATTACAAAAAAATTAATATCTTAGTCATCCTTTGTATCATTATTAAGATCTAGTTTCTTATATAACGCTGTTTTATATCTACTTTTATTAAAGCTCTGTTTACATTTATTTAAACTTTATATAAGGATATTGTGTGGGTGAACTGTTTATTGTGTATAATTCAATTTTCCATACCCCTTAAGGGGTAAATGAAAATAGTCTGATGTCTGATGCTTACAAAAGTAGTTCTCACTTTTAACTTAAAACCCACAGGACGTCCTAAAAACCACTGAGCTGTTGCAGACAACTCTTGGGGATGTTAAAGCTTGCTTTTTCATTTTGCTCTGTATTTGTCATGTGCTTGGAGCTATTGTTCTTGATAATGTGTATCGTTAGAGGCCGCTGATAAAGTTAGTGAACTGAACTGTAGTATATATCTGTAAACTAGACTTCGGCATAAAGATTATTTGTGAACTAAGCTGAGTTGTTAATAAAAGAAACATATTCGTAAAAGAATTCGTGCGGAAAAATATCTTTGTCGACTAGGCTATGTCTGAATGAGAATAGTTTGAACAAATCAAGCTTCAACGGTGGATAAAACGTCCATTGTCCTACAGCCACGATGTCATATAAAGGTAAGTTCGAATGACTTTTATGCAGTCATATAGCTGTACATATTTTATTAACACGATTTGTTTTCTTTATCTTAATTTTATTTATTTATTTATTAAGTTTCCTGCTTGAATGGATGCATGTGGTTCAGTTAGTGGTAATGTACCGCCTTACAAAACATTCCATCTTGTAATCAGATTCGTTACAGTTTTGATCATGTCACAGTCGCTGTTGATATGATCTGTAGGTGGGAGGTCAACGGGGGGAAAACTGTGTGAATAAGCTTGCCAGAGGGAAGGAATGTCACGCGTTATGCACAGTCAGCATATTAATTTATCGCCAACATCGCTCTTTATGGATCGTTTGGCAGTGTCGTTTGTCTTGTCGTATGACTGGTTTGGCTGCATGTGACAATATCTTAAATTCCAAATCGAATTCGCCCTATTGCATTTCTAGTTGATCATTTAAAATCCGATCTAGCGTGCATGTGTGTGGCGCGTATCTTTGTCAAAAATTGAAAGCCTACCATAATGTGGATCTGCTTCCGACTTAACTGATAAGTGGTAAAGTTTAGTGTTGATGAACTTTTCTGTACTTTGTTAGCATTTTATCATTGTGATCAGGTTTTGATCTTAAATTGAAATTAAGGATGTATTTTAATATTTGTTTCTAATATTTATGTAGACTTTTCTCTCGATTTAAAGAATATTTGTTTGAACTACAAAAGAATGTGAATGTGAAAAATGATGGTAGGAGACTAGAATTATTTACACTCAACAAGGTATGAATGTTAGCCTCCCTTTAACTGATCAGACAATTTCCTCCCACTATTCGGTCTTTACAACTCTTTAGTTTATTCGTTGAAGAGGTGGGTGAGTTGAGTGTGAAGAAAACAGTACGTTTGTAGTTGTGTGTTTACATTTTTATTCTCTTATAACAAAAAAAAAAAAAAAAAGAGAACATTTTAAAAGATTAATGTTTCACCATGAAGTCTTGATATTTTCTGTCAGGAGTTCCTCGCAGATCCCATCCTACTGTACTGATGTGGGCTCTGCTCACTAACACAGAAAAAAACCGTTCCAGACATTTGAGACAAAAGAAAACTGCTTTTTATTTTGTACGAGGAAAGTAAGATAACGTATGTGCAGAGTATGGTCTCCATCCTTAGGCTGGAAACGAGGATAAGTCTTTCCCTTTGGGCAATGTGGGAAACTCAAGGACACGTGTCTTGTTCTAAAGATGTGTCCAGACACCGAAGATGATGCTTTATCCCCGTAACCGCAGTTATAGAGCGGGGAAAATGGTGTCCTGCCATTTGTGTCGCGTGTTCCATTGCACACTTTTGAAGAACCTTCCGACGATAGGTAGCTATAACTTTGCCGTACTAACATATAACAACAGTTTTACTATTACTTCTCCACTCGTGATGTTGTCGTACTGTATAAAGAAACTACTAAAGTTGTCATTGTTGTATTAGTTATGGACTTCAAATTTTGAGTGTTCCATTTTTGGAGCACCATGCAGATCCTCTACTTGTAGGACTAATAGTATATTTTTTCCTTTCCAGTTGAAGATCTCTCTGAAAACTCCTCGAGCCATGAACTGACCTGCTAGCGACTGATGACACCACTGAAGCAAGTGCTACAGTGATACAACCACCCGAAATGCTACATCACCTGGTTCTGACGAGAAACGTTAGTGTGGTTTGGTTATATGACCCGGTACGACACTTTGTAAGACCATCTCATGGTGCTATGGACAGTGGTTGATCTTTTCTGACGACCTTGGACTGGCATACCTGGTCGTCAGCCGGTACTATTCACGGGATGATTCAATAAATAAATGAAATGTAAAAGATACTAACGTATAGTATTTTCCAGTATATATTAGACATAAACATAACATCCGAGTTTCTTGCTCCGAGTTTCTTTACCTCATACGTTCATTTAAAGTGAAAAAAGAAAGGTTGTATCTAAAGGTAAGAGAAAGAAGGAAATGGCAATCAATTTATGTAGTTCAGCCAATCCAGTCTGTCTCTTTATAAGCATTAGTCGAAACAAGCGCCTGTGTCCTTATATTGGATGTGTGATGTAAAGTATGTGAAAACTCAATGATCAACTTTACTCCTACACGTAGGTCTTGTCCGTGATTAGTACAGTAATGGCAATTTTAATTCCACTGCAGTGTTTTAACAAGGTGTTTTTTCATCGAGGACTGTTTACTTTCATAACACCCATTGTTGGAAATTTCCAGGAATCAAATGATCGTCTATCACTGACTTATCTGCGTGGCCTAAAGTAAGAACACAGAGGAAATCTCTCACTGACACAATCCGCTATCACAAGCTTTGTAAATAATGCAGGTTACGGATTACTAGGAACGACTTATCTGTTGACACCTCGACTGACAGGAAAGATTGGGGGATAATTAATGTCTGTCATATTCCAGCAGACAAAGGGCTACATACCTTCTCACATCTATATGATTTCTTGTAGCAGCGTAAAAATGGATGTAATATTAATGTAAAATAATGTCAAAATTCTGGAAGTTCGTAATCACTTGAATACCATGAAGAGGAAAAAGAGGGCAAAATACTTATACTAGAAAAATACTTTATACACGAATATTTAAACTAACCAAAAACGAATAAATAAAATGCTAAAGACAATGGGGGAAAAGAGAGAAAGACACACACTGAAAAGAAAAATAAATTCGAGATGTCTTATTAATGAAGTCTGCAGTGGTGAGTCAAGCGAGTTGAGCAAGTACTAAAGAATTGTTTCTACCTGTGTACAGAAAGGTGGGAGATACAGGCACGCTGTTCTTCCTCATACCACCTCCTGTCGTTTACGAGAAAGTCACGTGAGGTGTTATCATCGTTGAAACCATTTACCGTTATCTTCGGTCTGCACACTTCTCTCTCTGAGGACATGGGTGTAAGCTGTGACTTGTAAGGTAATCTGCTACTCATTATTTCTAAATTATATTTATTTTAATCTCCCCTTTTGGGATTCGGTGTATTTTTAAAATTGCAGTTTATTAAAGTGAAATGATTTTTGCCGATGTTTATAGAATAGCCAATGATTTGTTACAGCTGTAAATTGAGATACTGCAGGCAGTACGATAGTGATATGAGAATAAAATAAATAGTTGTTAACCTAAGTATCTTGGATTATGTCAGCATCACTAACATCAAGGGGTGCAGCTCTTGATCAACCCAGATGTCTGGAGTTTCTGGGTCTAAGGTTGGTACCCGTTACTTAAAAGACTTTTTGACGATAGCAGTTATTGTAATACTTTTCCCACCCAAACCTAAACCACTGAACTATCGTTTTTTCCACACATGCTAACTCAAACCAAGGCTAATATATGCAAAACTCCTAGATATTCACTTCTCAATCTAACGAGATAAAAAAATAATCAAACAACAGCTACACAGAAAAAAAAGACCAAAAAAAAAAAAAAAAAAAAAAAAAAAAAAAAAAAAAAAAAGCTGAATCCGGTATTTTTTGTGTCTAGTCATCATTAAACTCAAAGTTTTCAAACAACAGGTAGGCGAAAGATAAGGACAGTTGTACGTGCGCGAGTGCACACCAAGTGATTTTTGTCCCGTTTGAAGGGCACCCTGCGATTTCTGTTTGTTCTATCAATCCCCGTCAGCCGTGGAGTAGATGCGTTCAATTATCCTTTCCCTCCTACAGCCCTTTGGCGACATTCCTTGGGTGCTTGTGGAAAACAGTCTTGTAAGGTCCTCGTAAAAACAAGAAAAGTAACTGACGTGAAACCAGAAATTCAGACCGATAGCACGGACTTGCTTCATGTCTCCCGATGATACATCGACTGGTTGCCATCTATACGCGAGATCAGAAAAATATGGATGTGTTATTAAGTGTATAAACTTGCTTATATCGCCAGTAGAGGCATTAATGCACACTACAATGTAGATACGTAAGCATCTGCTGCATTCAATAGTGCAAATACGATTGAACCAGATTGTACAGAGCAGGCAACATCTGTTGCACATACGCATTATTGAATATTTCTTTATTTACTTTCTGCATCAGAACTGAGGACAATTCAGAACCATGTCTAGAACTGGCAAAGTTTCACCCTCGGTAAGACCCTCGTTACATTTGTTGTTTATTGTGTGTGTTTGTTTATTGCGTTTTAAAAACACATTTGATCCCCTTTCGCTGTGATTCTGTTACTTCTTCACCGACTTTCTGAAAGGTCTGGTAGAGTGTAATTTGTTGATATTGACAGCTCAAGTCGAGTACAAAATACCATTCTCTTCCCAAATCTGCTTGCCCCACTTCATTACAACGGGGAATCCCCTAGAGCTGATTGCTTTGGGGAGAGGGAGGCAACCTAATGTACCCGATAAAAACTCTGACGGCCAGCCGTACAAACAGGTGTCACAAACATTGATGTCCCTAGACGAGATCTGAACCCAGGGCTTATCTGTGGAGTGAAGACAGGCGAGTGTTTCACATTTACAGTTACACTACCTGGCATCGGTACAGGTGCATCACCGTTTATATAATGTGGTTAAAATTGTAACGAGCCGTTTGTCCCCAAATAAACTCTACTTAACATGCGGTCCAGACCCTCCAACTCCTTGAATGAAAAGTGTCCTATACAATGCTCATTGCACCAGAAGATTCTATCTGCGCATTTCGGGATGCAAAGGGGATAAACATATTCATACAGATTTTGGGAAATGGTTTTTGAGCTGAGTTTTAGTCAGTCATTAACAACGCATCCCATTAGACTTTTAATGTTTATCGGCGCGCGTTTGGTGTTTGCCTGTCACTTAGAAGGTAGATATAAAAAAAAGTAAAATGAATAATTATCTCCACTTAGGTGCACAAGGTGATATTCGGGATTAACTCTGCATATATGTACCTGACTGACTGTAGGTACAATACTCGATTCAGTTCAAGAGTCAGCCCAACACAGTAGGACTAATATTCAATAATAACTGTGATCTCAAATCACTCCTGCCACCCGCTACAAAAAATTAAATACATTCGCACGAATCTTGATGAAATATTTGTTAATCTTACTCACCCACACGCATACACCAAAGCACGTGTATAACCGAGATTACCGTTCCACTAAACTGTCAACGAGTCATTGGCAATTTTCTTGGTGTTCTCACTTTTTCTCGTGTCTCCAGGTCGATATAACCCAGTTCACGAGTGTTAACAACTTTCTTAGCAGGCGACCTCTTCGTGCAAATATTGAATAATCTACCAGCAGGGATTCCTTTTTTATTCACCGGGTCAGATATTTATGTCGTTCGGGATATTGAGGCTTTGGATAAAAAAAAAAAATAAGGAATGCCGCTAAGGTTAATACATATAAAAGAGTTCCCCTTTAGGTATTATTTTACTGCCTTTCTGGGCTTTGCTAACCCTCTTTATCATAGAAGCAGCAGGAGCTAATGATAGCCACAATCATGCTTATATTGCCATAGTCAAGAACAGCACCCAAGTCATGGATCAGATACTAGCGCTTTTGCACTCCTTTCGCTCCAGTCCCCAGAGAATGAGGTCCTTGAACTATTTCAGTATAGTTCACTAAAAGCAAGGCAAGCGAAAGGTTCCCTAGAATGTTGTTTCGAGATTTCCCCGAATCTTCCATTTACATAGTGTTATAAAGGCACTGAAAGCAATATTGTTTGTATTATTTTGGTTTAGAAACATACTGTTTGGGGTATATTTGTGCACGTTCTTCTATGCGTTATGTGAATTGATATTTCATTAACTTTCCGCGCAATGATATTTATTTAGAAATGTATTTAACTACTCTTTTTTAAGGTACCTCAGACCAATAACTTAATCAATGTCCAAATAGGTTACTTAGCGAGTTGTTCTTTCTTTTTGTGGGTTCATGTTTGGTTTGTTTTTCTTCTTTCAGTCCATGGAACAAAATGGAACACCTCGGTAATGTATTCTGAGAAATCGGCTATCAGTTAATTCTAGCTTACATGTTCTGAACTGATCGTTTACTTTCGTATTTCTCCTCCTAGTTATCGGTGGCAGTGTCGTAAGTCTGCAGGTGAGCCGGCCTTACTGACAAGTACCCAAGTCGTTAAGTGCAAACGATGTTAGGTGAAGGCAGGGTCGTTTGTTACGATCAAGTGGGTTTTAAAGACCATCCTGAACGGTGTGCGGTTTTTTTCAGATATCAGTAGACATAGGCGATATAAACCTAACTTGTAAATTTCAGCCTCGAAAACCAATCCTTTAATCATCCGCTTAGACTCACACCTGCGACCAACGAGCGCTAATAACAGTGTACTACGTCACGTTGGTACACCATTCACAACATTGCCTGCAGTCAACACCAGTGAGAGAGAGAGAGAGAGAATAAGTGATATTTGGATTATTCGAACGCTAACAGTCTGCATTTCTCGTGGTTCTGAAAAAAACCCTGTTACTTTAGCACAAGAAATACAACGTCCGAATAACCCGAACTGTCGCTTTGATTGATTTTGACAGTTGGCAACTTTGTGAATGGTGTACCAACGTGACGTAATACACTGTTAGTGTGACGTAGTATGTTGTTAGCGACGCTCATTGATCGCAGCTGCAAATCGTAGCTGATAATTAATTAACGGATCGTTTTGGGAGAATGAAATGTACAGGTTAGGTTTATCTCGCCTACATCTACTGATATCTGAAAAAAAAACGCAAACCCTTTCGGTTGGTCTTTAAAGGTTAAGCCGAACGCAGCCTTTAGGGGAGATGGAAATTTGCAATGAAAAGGGTGATTTTATTGGAAGATGTAATTTATTGTCAAACTCTGAGAGACCTACTACCCCGAAAAAAATCTACGCGAGACACAGCAAGGAAATCAGGAAAGTCATTGTGGTGCCTGCGAACGAGTTGACAATCAGACAAAAAAAAAAAAAAAAAAAAACAACGGGAAAAAATACAAAAACAAAAACAAAAAGCAGAGAGACTGTGTGTGTGTGCTTGACAGTTTGGGACTGTGTACATGCGTCTGTGCGTGTCTGTGCTTATAAAAGAGTATGCCGGGTACAAGAGGGAGTGACTAAGTGATAGAGAGGAGCACAGGAAACAAGCATGCCAATGCACAGAAAAGAGAGATACTTGGTGGTCTGAGGCACAACATTTATCGCTCCTTCACTAGAAGAGTATGCGAGTACAGAAGCACAGACAACTTTTAAAGAGACTTTTATGTACATACCCTGGTACGCCGGGTACATTTGCTAGTAGACTATATTTGGTCGAAACAAAATAAATAAAACCGTCAGCTATATGTGGTCAAGGTACATGTTTTGGAATGACATTATGGGTTTGCCTGCTCTAAAGCTTATATCCAAGTTCGGCTGAAAATTTCAATGTTCCGAAAGTTTTCATCATGCAAGAACATATGTATGTAATGTAATTATGTATACACAGTAGCACACATCAAAAACACACATCTTGTAGCAAGAACGCGCGCGCGCGCACACACACACACACACGAGCAAATATAAATTATTTTGAAATTCACAAGAAGTACGCGTTCTCTTTCAGATAATCGTGCACATAAGAATTATCTAATTTATTTTTGTGCAGAGTCTGCTGTGGCTACATCAGAGAACGAACACAGGCCAGAAACGGACAGCAAGCCAATGAAGAAGACAAGAAACAAACCCTAACTACAGTAGTTTTTCGTCTTCCAAAATCTGTAAGAGGAGAACATATCTAACTTCCTTCTGTAATAGGTTTATACTTTCACATTATTTTGTTAATCTTTAGCGACACTTCGCAAAAACCATAAAATACTAGTAGACATGAATGTCATTTTAATGTGTTTTGTTTACCGGTTGCTCCGTTCCCGCTGGTGTCGTGTTGAGAAGTGTCTTCCAAGTTTCTCGTTTCCCTAATTTACATTCGCACATTGGCAACGAGGGATACAACATACAACGAGGGATGCCATTGGTCACTCACCATCCAATCATCAAGTAGCTAGCGTCGACGAGAAAGACTACCCCTTATTGACCCCTTGCCCCCGCCTACAAGTGGCGTGATGAACAGGTGACTAACCCCCCACTCCCTGTTAACCCGACGGACAGGTGTGTGAGCCAGGTGTCACTCTGTTCGTGGACCTCTGCCAGCCGACTGGTCACACTTGGCTGCTGTAACCACTTAGGGCTGTCTCCCGCTTACGACACCCCTGTTCTTCTACATCATATTACACCTTTACGCTGGCACATACCCTCCGACCCCTTTTCTTGCCTATGGGGCATCAGACTTGTCAACAGGCCACCCTAGACCCTAACAGGGGTGATTGTTACTGCCCCATTAAAGTGACCACTTGATACAGTATAATATTGTGTAGCGTAGCGACATCAGTAAATGTTGAAAAAATATGCTCTTTAATTAGAACTGTGTATAACAGTTGGTTGTCTTTATTAGAGATGTTTTGTTATAAATATTCAAAAACATACTATCATGGGCTTTTCAGCCCAAAGTCACACGCAGCAAACGAGTTTTAATTTAAAAATTCTTAAAATAATACTGTAAATCTGGTTTAGGCCTCAGCTGCGAAGGCTCATCCCACTGCGGCAGTTACTTGGCAGTCTGTTCCAAATTCACTGTGGTAAGGAAAATCGTAAGAGATCTCAAACATTCATGTGCGCATGAAATCGTTTGTGCCATATGCAGTCCAGCTGCTCAACCTCAGATGAATGTCAGTGGTGTGTTTGTGTGTTTTAGGTGCGCACATGAATATTCTTGATGTAAGTTTGTTTGTTTTTATGCATATGTATATATAATTGTCCCTTGCTCATAACTTTTTTCTTATTATTTGCTCACATTTTTCACTGTTGACATTTTTTAACTGTACACCTTGCCGCAAACTTTATTTATATTTTTATTTTTAACTTTTACTTTTGTGACTAGAGCACCTTTGCGGGTTCAAATTGCTCACTGGGAAGAATAAACTTGGTCAGTGTCATTGTTTATCCCATCTCAATAACACGCCCGTGCACACACACAAACACACTTAAACACACGCACGTTCATGCAAGAGCGTTCATTCTGTACTTAGGTATACATTTTTACAGGTATTCGGACACGCACGGGAACACTTTTTTTTGTGGGGTGGAGCTCAGTACTTTAATGTTCAATTAAACACTTATGTGTGTCTAATTTGTGCCTATTTATAGTTATCCGCTGTGATTTCTTTTAGCGGCGATTGCAAGCAGGAAACTAACCCAGAGAATAGCTCTACAGCTGAGGAAGTTCTGGATCTGGAATCACTACAAGTAAGAGATAAGCACCTGCAAGCGTATGTCTGCGCGCACACACACATGCACACTAGTAGAGACTGCGATCTATCTTGGTCGTGATGTTGAGCGTTATTATTAGTAGCACACTCACGCGCGTGCTTTTAATAGTAGGTTCTTTCTAGTTCTCGTAATGAGCGCAATTATTTTTTTTTAAGTTTTTGCAATAAAAGTTTTCATTTCCGTTATGAACTTTATAAGTCTACAAGAACTCGCCAAGGTTTACAACTGACCTTTTCAGGTCTGGAAGGAACAATCTACAGAAAACAAAGCCGAGACAAGCGATAAACAGGACAAACAGACAAAAGTAGGCTCGAAGAAGGGTCCATCTAAACGTAGGTAAGCAGGCATGGAACAATCGTAAATGGCGCACACAGAGAATGTGAGAAATTAATTTTTGTTTGTGAACATATCAGCTAGCTTTCAGCATTACGTCCCCCAATGTTCACTTATCCCTATGTAAATAATACACAAACAGGCGAACAATGTGCTCAGAGCTAGTATAAATGTCGGTCCAGTCATCCAAGTGAGAGTTGATTATGGGTCATTAAGGTCAGCAGTTAAGCCCTGCTACTTGTTTTATTTTATTGTCTATTGCCTCCCCGGAGAAGTAATGACTAAGATGGCTTAATCCACAGAAAAAGAAATGTGTCTATCTACATCCTATCAGCATTTGTAAAATTTTACAGACCGGCAGTTTAAGACTAGACAGATATGACTCACTTAGTTCTATAGCCAGGAGAGTAGAGGAACCGCAGCACAGCAGGATACAACAGGACATAGCAGGATACAGCAGGATACAAAGGCAAAAGACGGCGGTGGACAAGGGACTCAATTGAAGGACGACAAGCCCTCACCAGAACAAGTAAGGGGTGGATCTGTTTGTGAGAGCACGCGTGTGACTGCGTGTTTGACAGCTGTGTGTAAACGTGTAAAAACCTGTAAAACATTATTCACACTTACATATTCATGCATCTGATACCTTTATTTCTGCACGCTGCCCTCACGAGAGACTGCTCAATACAACGAAAAGTAACGACCCACTGCAGAAAACACGATAATACACCTGATTATGACGGCCAATGTAATTAAGCTGGAAGAAAATTGTTTACGTTTAATATTTCTTTTCATGAGTAAATAAAATTGAGCCCCTGCAGATGTAAGTGCGTTTTATTATCAAAACGAAATTATGGTGATGAGGACAGAAGAGGCTCATTATCGTGGGGGTTAATCAGTTCAGCTGCGGAACATTGGAGCTAATATAAACTAATATAAACAGAATGATCAGCACTGGAAAAGCTTGCAAGGTTATATATACGAGACGACACTAGTGAGATATATCCTGGATGGGTATCAAGTACCCGACATACTGTAACAAATCAACAAGCTATCAATATTAAAAAAATATCCTGCTTTGTATGAAAAGTTTACTTTGTATGCGCTTTTGAACTGGTTTAGCTTATTTATTATTTCAAAACTGAGTAGGTAGGTGCCAATCTGTTGATGTCTCTTGTTGGGTTATATTATGAGTGGTAGGATTGATGAATGGTGGCAGCTCACTATAACAGCTCTATTTCTATTTGCTCTGTGACTCTGCCACGTTGACCTATGCAGTTATCTTAATGTTAAGTGAACTGAGCTTTCCTTAAAAATATTTAATAATATATATATATAAGAAAAGGGCTTTACTCTAACCATCAGCCCACATAACATTTATATCTGAAAATTGTACTGCTCCTAAATACTTTTGACTTGTCAATATCAGCTGAAAACTAACATTTTTTACTCCCTTTTACACCAAGGCGACAACAGATAAAAGTCACGGAAAATTCGAGACACATGAAAAGAATGGAAGCAGCAAGCAGCCAGGCTGCATCAGATGTCTGCTGACAGAGTCACCAACATCACAGACGTCCACCACACCTACATCCAGGGGGCGTAAACAGCCCTTACTCATCTTGTATTTACTGGGAGAGGCAAAAAATTTTTGCGATGGAAACAGACGAAGAAGAAAAGCATTTGAACGAAACTTCATGAGCTGCCTACTGGATACCAGTGAGAAGAACAGGAATTAGAACTCATATTTGAGGGTTATGATAATTCCAAATATCGGCACGCAGAAATATCTTTGTTTTAAACTGAACAAATAAATAAGTAAATAAACTCTGTAAGCTACCCCCTTCGAGGCGCGCGCGCACACACACACACACATATTACGAGAGAGAGAAATAGAAAGATGAAAGATATGTTTTTAGAGATATATATTTTTATTAGAGAAGTGCAGATAAAAGGGACTATGGTCAAGTAGATTTAGTAGACTAACAGGACAAGTAATCACTTTAATAATTTGCCTCGCGTTTTATGAGTTATGCTGATTGTTAGTCGCCTACTAATCATATTTGTTCTCAAACAATTGTTTAAAACTTTTTATTTCCTTAATTTTTTGCTCTTTAAGCTATAAACAAATGAGGGGAACTTCCATCACTTTGCGCTCAGTCTTTGTTTCGAGTGATGTTTTAAGCCCCAATTAGTGGAATGCATATAGATATCTCTAGCCTGATACTCGCACGCTCACTGTGATCAGATGATGTGTGTGATTTACTCAGACACCTGGATATTCGCAAACAGCGGCTTCAAAGACTATCTCGTCTCTGTCAGAGAGAAAAACTCCTTCAGGGACGACAAGAATGTCTTCTTTTTCTACACTGACCCCGCAGTGAGTATTAATGTAGGCCTCAAAATATGAGAAAAATATGTTTTTAATACTTTGTTAGCTAATCATTACACTTACTTACTTAGGAATATTGAGGAAGAAAAGTAACCGAAACTGCTTAAGAAAAAGTGTTGAACCTAGTAAAGTATAGAAAGAGCCAACAAACAAACGAAAGAATAAAAAAACCAAACAAACAAATGAATGAACTAACGAACTATGAAGAAAATCTAGCGTGACCATGCATGTCAGACTGAAAAAGAGAACTTTGTTGCTGGAGGAAGGTATTCGTCACGAGTATGTAGAGGTACCATTCTACGCGGAAAATACTAGTATTTCTGGAAATTTGTTAACAATTAGCAGAGCCATGACTAGTTTAGTTTAGCTTATTTTGACTTCTGTTCTTTTCTTGTAGTTTCAGTTGTTGTCGATTGTTTTGCAGAAAGGAAACAATGAGACCTTATTTTCCGAACTACGTCAATTTTCTAGTAAGTTTTGGGTTCTTAGTCATTTATTATAATGGTTGTGATTGCTGTCGTAGTCGTTGCTGTTGTTATGGACCTCGTTGTTTTCGTTGCTGACATCGTCATAGTTGTTTTATCGTTGTCGATATAGATATATCAGGTATTTCAGTAACCAGGTCTGAGCAATGCTAAGTTTACACCCTGAATACCACCTCGTATCTACTTTACTGTTTTATTTACACGAGTTGAAACGTCATAAAGCAAAAGAACCCACGAATGTCTGTTTTCAGAGCACCTCTTTAATCCGCAAGTCTCAGATGATAATCCTCTTCCATAAACTATGTGTAGGCTTACAAATACTGCATGTAACGATGAGAGAGAAAGCGAAGTCGTCACGTGATTATAGTACATAGATGCCCTATTATCTGCTCACGACCGGATAATTGAAGGATAATCAATTGTCACCTGTTCCTTACAATAATGTGACTGGCTCAATTTCTTTCTGTTCATGGGTAGTCATTTTCATGTTTGAGTCAGGCCACAGAAAGGACTTGCTCACTCATAATAATACTTTATAAGTCTTACTGGTGGTGAAATCTTATTGAAATAAATACTGGGAAATAAGCCGCTGATTAATTTTAATCCTTGTAAATATTAATTGGCATTTGATAAATCAGGATAGCTAAACCGATGCAAATTCCCTTATCCACAATAAACATTTTCTTATCTTACTTGGATTGTTCCAGAGAAAAAAGAAGCTGAGTTAGTTTTCGTATTTCTAAATGGAGAGAGGGAGACTTTTGAGGCTACTGTACCAGTGGCCCTGGAGAGGTCGATACCTGTAATAGTGATAAAGGTATTTATAAACACTCTTTCTTATCCTTACATAAATAAACGCATTATTATTAAATACTAAAGCAAGTCTTAATTCTATCCTAACATTGTAATCATTGTCTGCATGTGTCGACATTATGGGGTATGATATCATGAATCCATAGATGTTCTATAGGTCCCTGGTTACGTATGGAATAAAAAATATTCACAATTATACTCTCGTTTGTAGCATATTGGAGAAAGCTAAAATACTTCGTAATATGATTTCATTGCCACCTGATACTTGCACATTTTTTTCCCGGTGTTTGATTTTTGTAGGGATCCGGAAATTTTGCTGATATAGTGTCGCAGAAAAAACAAAGGTAATATTTTTTTGCTGTTACATTGTTGTTCTTTATCTTTTACCTTAGTCAGTTACACTGTCTCCATACTTTGCTATTTTCTACTCGGGTTTGTGCACTAAATAAAACTATTTGCTGTCCTATCATTATAAGCAAAAAGCAACAGGACACCAGAGTAGACACCAGAGGAAAAAACCAAAAAGCGCAGAGTAACATGAAGGATATCAGTCTGAAACATGATAAAAAACAATCCAGGTAAGTGATCAGACCAACCAGCAACAGAATACAAAAAAATTCCTTTTGTCTCTAATCCACAAAACATTCATGCTCTCTTCTTTAACTCTGAGAAGGATGTTTAAAACAACTCTACTTGATCATCAGTAGGCCTAAGCTCTCAGTACTTTTATTCTCCTAGTCTCAAACCCAAGAGACTTATCTAAAGTGGGTCTTCATACACACCAACCAATCATTTGTCTTGTTATCAGTTTGGATTTGATGTAAACGTCAGGCTTCATTAAATTTCTTTTCTCTCGGTTTATCTTTTGCGTTGTTATTATTCTTGATAGTTGTTTTGATTTTGTTTTTCAGTTTGGTTTGATGCTCTTTGTTGTCCTATCTTCTAGGGCTAAAAAGCAGCATGAAAGAATATCAGTCCCTGACACGCCAACACTAAAAGTCATAACTAAAAGTCAGTCGCCAACAACCAAAGTCAACAAAGAGAATGAAAGGCAAAGCAGCACAGTTGATGGAAACTACGTTCTCTCTCCTCTTTCTATCTTTTGCTCTGTCATATGTATGCGAGAGATTCAGATAGATAACGATAACATTTTCCTGTGCTAATATAATAGCTCACAGAATTCGCTGTAGTGGGAATGGCCTATTAATTGATAAAGATGGCTTGAAGATGATGATGATTTCGCAAAAAAAAAGAATACGGAAGACAAAAATTTGTAAAATTATTTATTTAATTTATCGTAATGTTAAAAATTTTGTACTAATAATTGTTTTTTTGTATTGTATTTGTGCTGTAAAAAAAAGAATGGACAGGATTACAGCAGATGAGAATTTGACAGTATTTGACTTAGTCAACAACCTTGGCAGCAAGAGTGCTCTTCGCTTGTGCATTCTCGAAGCCATCATCAAAAAGGGTACTACACCATCAGCTGTCACTATACATAAAACAGAAGCTTTCTATGAGGGTGGTGTCCATCCCCCCCCCCGACCTTACTTCCCCAGACATTTGAGGGGTCAGGTGACCATTCTACAGTTGTCAACTAGGGAAAGTACACTGAGTCATTCTGCGACTGGCGGTCTAACCTTGAAATGTGGACGCCTTTGTCCTAACCACTAGACTAATTACTAGACTCTTTTTGTTCCCAATCAGTCTTTACAAAACTTTCTTATCTAGAAATTCCATGATTTGAAAGAATGTTCTTTCCACCAAAGATAGCGCATATAACAAACCTTGGTCTTTTAACGCCATTGTAAAATATAAGGTTAGACTTAACACTTATTAGTTCCACTTTCAGAAAAATACATTATTAATTCCTTTTCTCTCCAAGCCATTTTGACAAATTTTAAAACCGTACATTTCTGCAAAAACAATAGAAGTTTTAGCAATGTAAGATATAAGCAATGTAATGCAGCAATGTAAGATATAAGCAATGTTATATAGCAATGTCAAATTTAAGCGATGTAATGTTAAAATCTAAGATGTAAGCAATGTAATGTAACAATGTAAGTTCTTTTCACAAAATAGTTTCAGTCAGTATTGTTTTTCTTGCATCCGACTTTTGCCATTTTTCTCCTACTTTCCAGTTTTTCTCGAGGCACATTATGTGTCACTCACTATCATGATGTTTTATTCGGCCACGGATTTTTTTATTGCAGACGACAACAGTAAACATGCAGGAGAACAAAATATGAATGATAAGCATCTGAAGCTGGCTTTTGCCTGTGAATCCACCGAGAAGGCCGAAGAAATGAAAGGAAGTCAATTAGAGGTTTGGAATGTGGCAAGCAGACGTTCATAGAAGGTGGACAGTATATACACCTATTAGATAACGCTATGTGTATTTTTCAGTACAACAGCAATAATAACAGCAACAACTATAACTATGTTCATGTGATGCTCTGCATTCCACGTGTCTTACATGACAACAGCTTATAACCGTATTTTCTTATAGGAAGCCACACTTACACGCTTGATGAAGGAAGCGTTGCAAGGAGGTAAGGATCAGTTCGTTTCGATTTTCCTGGACTGTGGAGTTGAATTAAAAACGTTTCTGAACCGTGAAACCCTTGACGTCCTGTGCAAGGTGGGTGCTCATCTAGCGGTGTTGACAACGATTAATAAATTTAACTTAAAGTTTTGCTAGTTTCAGTCCATATTTTACTGCTTTGTTACTTATATAATTATATACTAATGTTTCCCATTAAGATTTTACATTTATTTAATTCAGATATTCAGCCTATGTAAAAAAAGAAAAACATGATTGCAGATGATCGATTGGTGTATTTTCTGAAATTTGCTTACTCAATTGCTTTCAACGGGACAATTTTTTTCTTACTTTTCTTCTCTTAAACATACATCATGTTGTTTCTATTATATTATAATATCAGAAATACTAGTTTAGTGATTTCTCTTATCTCTTCATTTCTTTTAAATGTGCTTAAGTTTGTGTGTGGGTGTACATGTGCGTGCTTGTGTTGTGTGCGCGCGCGTGTGTGTGTATTTTGAACATTTATTTTTTAGGAGAAAACAACAGAGTTGTACCAAGAATTATCGAAGGTAGGCAACTGTATGTCTTCATCATTGTGCATGCGTGTATTCATTATTGCTTATATGCGCATGTAGGTATGTGCTAATGTACATATACAAGTATTTATGGATCAAGTCAAGCATTTATGTGTCAATTTATATTTATTCCAATGGACATGTGTGAAGGTTTTAGTGAATACCTTTGATGTCTATAAGTTAAGAACTTCATATGTATCTACTGGTGTGTGAATGTATACTGGTGTGTGAATGTATTTATAATTATATGTAGTCATATTTTTTCGTTTGAATGTGTGTGTACATATGAATGGAGCTATTTGATTATAAATGCATGAGTATGTGTCGTTTATATGTGTGTGGACAATGGTGTGGGGTGTATTTCTGTAAGTGTTAGTATTGTTTTTAAATCTGTCATTTTTTCGTTGATCTCATTTCCTTTCTCTTTGTCATCACGTGTAAGTCTGCTTCCGTATGCATGAGGTTGAATTCGCAGGACATGGTGATTGTGTCTTTTGTTCCTATAGCCCGTATTCTCACTTCACTTACAGAAAAACGGAGCCGAAGTAATGCTAGAAGATATTCTCCAACATTTATTGGACGATATTTGCATGAAGGTTTGTTATCTTCTAAACACTTCACAAGTTTTACGCTGTTGTAAGTTCGTATGTGGATTGATGGGTGTGTATTAAATGGTTCTTTACGCGTTTGTGTGTTTGAATTTCTCATTTCTTCTACACCTACAGTCCTCTCTTTCTGGCTTCATCTCTCTTCCTCCCTGTTCAACATGACAGCAGCAGGCCTAATTCCTTGTAACAAACTATGAAAAACAGTGTAAACAGATGCATTTGTACCTACTAACAAAATGTGTGTGACACACTGTTCGGACACATAACAATAATCGGACTACATTGTGATAGACTACACGTGACTTTTTTCTTTCCAGATGCGAACTGAGGATCAGAAGTACAAGATGGCGGTAAGTCCCAGTCGCAGTCAAAATTAATGTTCGCCGCTTGACCGGCTTGTGGCAGAAGCCACACTGGAAAATGGTATCTATGAACTAGGTCTCGTGTCTCACTAAGCATTCTATATGTGAACAAGGATAGCAATGTTAAAAGAATCACCCACAGCGTTGGCCTAACAAAACTATTTACAACCATCCAAGGTTATGTAGCAGCTTGGCGCTTGGTGTTCTGCCAACACTGCGCACAGAGAGCCAGAAACTATTTCTCCGGATACAGGTCACTAACCTAACCCTTTTCTATCTCTATCGAATCTTGAATGTTTCCTTATCCCGAAGAACCCCAGTAACTTATCCCCTTTATTTTATGCTCTACTAATCAACAACAGACGCCCGTCCTACTTCTGTCTACCCCACATCAGTTCTCTCCCCTCCGCTTCCCCAAATCTTCCGAGTCAACCCCTCACTTCACAACCATTATTCCTGTAGAATAATCAAGAACATACAAAGCTAAACAAAAAGTAGATGAGATTGATCCCAATACTTCTAGTGTTATCTTGGGGAATTTGGTGGTTGCTGGTATACACCAACATAAATTCGTTTATCAAGGTTATCATTGTCGCCCATGGCCAAACCTGACAGAACCAAGCTCCTGGCAGTCCTGCATGATGAACTTATTTGACACCTCAGACTACGAACATAGAATTATATACAGGCCCCCCTCCCCGGATCCCCAAAAGCCACTCTACTCAACTGTGGTTGCGAAGTACAGACAGCATGCCTTAATGTGGACCTCCAGACAACATTAATACTTGGAGAACACATCTGCCCAAGACAAGTCTGAAGAATACACCAAACCACCTAATCTTGCTAGCACCATAAAACAGCTAGCTCTGTCTGAAATATTTACAAAACCACTGTTTCCATTGCCATTAATGTAAAGATGTAAAGATTCCTCAACTAGTGACATCTTCGAGCTTCAAGCCTTTTGGTCTTTTAGAATGTACTCAGACTGAATCCTGCTTAGTTACTGTCAAACTGCCTAAGACTTCTTTTCTATTTTGCCATCTACTTGATAATCTAAAATATTTTGTTCACTTCTTTGATTGCATTTCGTGGATTTCGTCTCGTATTTAATATCTACTTCATTACTTTTCCTTGACCTTTTCCTTACTTTCTACATCCCGTAGTTTCACTTATTTCATCGAGTATTCAGATAGTCCATTTAAACAGGCTGATGTGCGCTGACATCAAAACAGGATTTTCCAATCAAAATCCTCTAAATAAATCCTTAATGGATCTCAAAACAAATGACCGACTGAAGATGGGCTTAAACATAAACAATGCTACAAACAAAATTAGCGAATTAGAAGTAATCCTTTCACCATCAGGAGCCTCCATTTATACTAATCACCGGGAATGGAGATATAGTTATGTGTGAATATTTCTGTAACTCGAGTTTCTGATAATCCAAAAATACGAAAAAGGTATCCTGATTATTAATTGGTCATTTTTCATTTATCTCCTCTTCCAAATGTCCGACATTTTTAAACCTAAGTTACATGCATCTTCATCCTGAATGGTTCTATTTTGTTGACTTTTCGATGTTCCATAAGTTGAGTGTTATAGAATCAGGGTCGAGACGGAGTGTGGAAGAAGGCGAAGCAGCTTACTTCTCTCGGTTTATCATCTCATTCACTCATCTCATTGTCCCTGCCATCACCTTCTCATATTCAACAGCAGTGATGATCTCATTCTACATTTCAGCCTGGCAAAGTAAAGCAAACTTCGTCTAAAGGTAAGAAAGAAACGATCACACTAACCTGTAAAAATAGCGTAGGCACACATGTGCACAATAAATCTTTTAAATTAGTTCCTTACAATCAACGATGTCAAGCTTAAGGGCTTCTTCTAGAAGGATTTTATTTCTGATCCAGAGTATCAGAGCTGCTGTGAATTTATATACACGGGAACAATAATGCGTTCATAACAAGCAGAGAAATACATGTTGATTACATTTCTTTATATCGGATATGTTCTTGTAATTTAAATTTATGAATTATTTTTTCCCTTTTCTGTCTATCTGTATAGCTTCTGCGTTTAAATTCAATCCAATAAGAAATTAATTTTATATTAAATAGAGATATTTGCTGAATAACCATGAAAAACATGTTGATTATGATCTAATACTGTAACCAACTTTAAGAAAGGTTCAATATCTGTATAGAATCTACACCAAGAGTCAAGGACCCGGAGCTGGCCCTCTTCTTGTGGGCATTGCTAAGCGGAAAATTTGGCTTGGCTCAATTTTTGTGGAGAGAAGTGCAGGTTAATAGCTTATTCTTTGCTAAGTACGTTTTGCTGGACGTCCAGCACATTTCTGGGGCTGGTTTCGTGAACTTAAGAGCGGCGGCATACGACTTACTGTTTGAAGACCATCTTTTAAAAAAACAACCTAGTAGGTGCTTTGTCAAACTGCACCAATATATTCCTGTGATTTGGTTTGTCATACCTCACAAATATATCTCCGAAACATCTCCGAATCCGAGCCATGGTCCTTGCCATTATTGTTTCTCGAAGCTACATTCGTAACATTAACCTATTCGGCTAGTGACGGCTGTCAAATTGTGGGGTTTACTTCTACTTGAGAGATCTTCAATAAACACATTTTTCTTTGGTTGACGATGCAATAAAAGTCGAAATTTTTACCTAATCTGATATTGATAGCTTTAAGTTTTGGAAGCATATATTGTAAATTTCTTCAGTTCTAAGAATCGTGATATTTTTTTTTTGTCAGGACCACGTGACCTCTGCATTAGTCGCGTGCATTTTGCTCAGAGCCATGCGCAGCAGGACGATGAATAACACGAAATTTGAGGACGAGCAGCAAGAGATTCTGGAGAATATCGAGTAATCAGAGTAACATATTGTGTCGTATCAGTCATGTGCTATCTCTAATCATGTAGGCAATACTGTATAGTATTTACGCACATTTGTAATTTTCAATACGTGTGTTTTCAAAACAAAACTAATATGATTACATCTGTGCATGGAAATCTCTTTTCGTTTTTTTAAATAAGCTAACAAAGAAATAAGAATCCTTGACTTTCATAAGCCAATCCTTCCTCTGGCCACCGCTAGCTTATGTTGCCTGACTGCTACAAGCAGAGGTTCCATTTCATATGCTTTCGAACTGTCTGTCAGTCTGTTGGTGAGGCCTTTCAGTTAGCAGATCTTTATCGTCTACAAAGCGTAGGTTGCAGATCGGCCTTCGACCAATGGAAATGGAAGTGTGATGGGCTTGAAGGGTTTAGCTCATGATGTTCCCCAAAAAGATAATGAGCTGCACAGGTAATAGAGTCCATCCTTGAAGTTCTCCTACTGTGGTGCGAAAATAAGCTCCTACTTGGTTATCCAGCAATACTGCATTCATTGACCTATTATACAGGGCTTTGATGAACAAGGCCTTCTTCGATGTTTAAATTTTGCAGCACATGCCGTAGCCCCTATTGACTAGGGAAATCCAATCTAACAGACATTTTTCTTTTTAAAGTTCATTATTGAGCTCTACACTTGTCTAGTTTTCACTGTAAGTCTATTTCTTTTCTTTCTATAATGTATTGCTTGAGCTGTTCTATAATTCTGATACAATGTAAACAGTCCCTAATTTATGTTTTGTCTCCGCACTTACCATCTTGAATGTACACTTGATTAAAATTTGTAATGACAGAATCTTTGAAGGCCTGGCAATAAAAGCGCTGAATAACTGCTACAGACAAGACGAGATCAAGACTTTTACACTTTTATCAAGAATACAACAGACAGGTTATTGGAGAAATGTCACCTGCCTGGAGATCGCTGAGCGAGCTCGGTGCAGAAAGTTCATCGCACAAGAACCTTGTCAGACCTTTGCTGACCGCATCTGGAGAGGCCTTGATCCCTTTTCAAAAGCATCAGAGGTCAGTTTCTGATGAAATGCTTCTGCTTACTTTTTACTGATTGTAATATGTGTGACGGTTTGCGTCAGTTTTATGAGCTTTCAAGGTAATCTAAAAATATTTTGCAGGTTGCCCAGCTGCTTTTGATGCTATTTTTGCTGTTGCTAAGTGATGGTGCTGGTTTTGGTGGCGGTAATGGTAATGGTGGTAATGGTGGTAATGGTGATAATGATGATGATAAACCTAAGGTGTCACCTATCATTAGACTGCTTAGGGTCAAGAGCAATGGATGTCAACAAACCCTGGTTATTTTAAACTGCCCCTTGGACATTATAGTTGCAGGTAGATCATCGTGTGATCTTTACCCGAATTTTCTACGCAATCTGCGCCATTTTCGTTGTCGTCCCAAAGGTCTTCATGGAATTTTCTAAAAACAAGAGGTACCTACTCAATTTAGACATACTGCGTTAACTGCTAAAACTTTTATCGGTCCTTCCTTTTTTGCCTCTGAGTAACGATTTTGTTATAAAACTGCCTTATTGTTTAACACGTAAAAGTGCTAACTTCTCTTGAATGGACACACAATTTTAGGCTATATAATAATAATAATAATTTCTGCACAAAATAATAATTTGTCATGCCTTTCAGGTCTAAACGATTCCGTTTACTATTAATATTATTTACATTAAAAAAAAACCTGTAATGCCACTTTATGTGTTCTTTGGGATTAAAAATAGAATCCCACAAGTAATGTCCCACTTGTTTTAGAATAACTTCGCAGAAATTGAAAACTCTGTTGGCATTCTTATGTTTGCAACTTTCTTTCTTTTTTCATGTGTGTATGTGTGTATGTTGCCAGAGGACCGTCACAGCTGTTGTATGCCTTTCGGCATTTTTGTTTCAACTGGCCACGTCACTGGGAAGATCCTTCCTTCAAGTTCTACTCAGGCTGGGTACATCAACCTCACAAACCTTTTCCTTACCAGCATTTACCCTTCCCTATCCTTATTGTACTTAATTTTTTTAGTTATTTAATGATTGTAAATGTGCAGCAAGCTGTATTTTTATAAAGCTAGAAAAGGTGTGAGTTATTGACTCTTTGTTTTAGTATCTTACCCTGTAAGAAAAATAAACTGTACTGGAAGTGTTGATGCATTCAATCAAGAAATAAAAGAACATTAAAATGAGTATAAACAAATGTTTATTTACATGAAGCTTAAAAAATAATACACACAACAAAAACAACATGCCTTGATTTACCTGATGGCTTAGAAAACTGGCGTTCCACACAAAGATGAAAAGTATTTCTCCTGTAAAAACAACTTTTATAGCAGATTGTGTTGGTTCATGGACATGCATTGTTTTCATCACTGGATAAGCAGTTTCATTTTTATTCAGTACAAAGCACAAAATAGTCTACCCGTTAGTCCTCAGCTACTAATTTGTCCTAGTGATCTGGATTATTTCCCATTTAAACTTCTTTTGCAGATCACTCCATTATAGAAGGTAACGATTGCCCCATTTCAAATAAATTGGCCTTATTTACCAGTTTCCAGTTTTATCTAACCTTTTGCCGTTACACCGACTAACACCGTTTATGTTTACATTTTGTGCATGCAAGATATATATATATATGGTTTTTATTTCTTATGCAGTAAAACTTGTACAAAAGCAAGAGAATGGAAAAGTTGTTTTCCCATTATGTCCGCAAGAAAATATTTCTCAAATAAATGTATGTATTTTTATACAAAACATTAATTTAATAAATATTTTTACATTTATAAACAAATTAAAACATATCCACCCAATAAATAACACGAGAAAGAATAAAATATATTTTAAGTGCATTAAATGCCATACATTTTTCCCGTCAGTTTTTCTTCATTGGATTTTTAATCCTCTATGCTTACGTAATGATGGTGCGAATACCTCCAGAAGATGTCCAGATTCCCGAGCTTGCTCTCCTAGTCTGGTTCATCACTCTCTACATCGAGGAACTCCGCGTGTGCTGGGTAATAGTTCCAAAGGTCACGAGTAACAAAGAAAAACTCGTCAATTCTTTCTGCGACAAAATAACTGTTTTTGAGTAACAAAATATTCAAACTGTAATGCATCATCGTACGTTAGCATAATCTAGTTGATACTTAGAAACAAGAAATGAGAAAGGCAAACAAAAACATTAATTTAAAAAAACTTGTTGCTCTTCTTTGCTGGTTATATAATCTTAATCTTTTTATTGTTATTCTTGCTGACGGCGAATGCGATGACGACGAAGATGCTTTTTTTTCCTTTGATTGAAATTTATGGCTGTGAATATTGACATAAATCCATTCTGACGTTTCTTCAGATGCTGTCCAAATCGAAACGCAAGGAGAAGAGAGTCTTTGTTCTGTCTCAACTCGGGTTTCTAAATGTCACCAACTTTTACTTGGCGATGATTGGAATCGTCCTGTGGATCATCGACTCCAAATTACTTGCCCTTCATTTCGTCATTTGCCTCAACTTTATCTCGTTTGTCTTTCGTCTCTTCTACTACTTGGCCATCAACTCTCAGCTAGGCCCCAAGGTCTTCATGATTTATCAAATGGTAAGTCATCAAGAATACGTTCATTCTATTTTAGGAGAATTGTATATGTTTGAGTAAGACACTCTATCTGTGTGTGTTTTGAGAAAGAAAGAGAGAGAAAAAGAAAGATAAAGGGTAGAATCATTTTGATATACAAACAGATGTCGAATTATTCCAGATCAAGGAGATAATTATCTTTTCCGTCATTCTGATGATAATCTTCATTGCATACGGCGTGGTCAAATACTCCCTCGAGAACAGAGGTCATGGAGTAGTCAATTCAGCAGTAGTGCTTTCACTTCCTGTGGAAGCTTTCTGGCTCATGCTGGCAGACCGACCTGGTATGTATATTTGCATCCCCATTTTTTCTTCGTTCTTCCATTCTTTCTTTCTTTCTTTATCGATTTATTTCTTTTTTCTTTCTTAACCCATTCTTTCTTATTTCCTTCCCTATATTTCGACTATACTTTCTTCTTCTTTGTGTCTTTATTATGCTTCTCCCCCTTCCATATCTGTTATAAGAAATGACAAGATGGCATTAGGAAATAAAAGAGAAAGAAAGAAGGAAAAACGCAGTAAAATAAAAGACAAAAAGATGCCACTTGTTTGGAGGTGTGAACTCCTCTGTTTGCTGTGTTGCTGTACAGACGACAAAGATGACAGTAACCAGGATCCCGTAGTAGTTTTTCGAGGACTGTTGAGAGTTGTCTACCTCATGTTCACTGGCGTGTTGCTGGTTAACCTCCTCATTGCTGCCTTCAGGTACTCGGCTTTCCTCTAATTACTGTACATAGCTTTGGATGCTCACTTCCTTCCCATTGTTTTGCAATATCATGTTAATCTGAGCTCTTGTTCTTGTTATTTGGTTCCTCTTTGTGATTTCTGTACTTGATTTTATTATTCGTTTAGTACGGTTGTTGATTATTTTATAGTTCATATACTATTTGTTTTTATTTTTCCTGTCCCTCGTATCCGGTCCATGTTTCTTTCTTATTCTTAAGCGCTAAGAGCGTGCTCCTTAGGAGTGTGAGCATGCGCTTTACAAATTTTCTTAATATTTCAGCTACTTGTTTGAAGTTATCCACAGCCAGAAGGAGGACGTGAGAAAGTACCAGAAGTATCAGATGATCGTCCAGTTTTACCTCGGAAGCCCTTTCCCACCTCCTCTCAGTCTATTCTATTATATAATTACTTACTTATATCGCTTCATTCACTGCTCCTATCGTACACATGATGACAAGAGCTACAAAGAGAATAAATTTCGTGAGTAGTAGTCACCTTTAAAGCTAAATTGTAAAACTAATTTTGACACACACCATTGTTATCGTAACACATTGTTATTAATGTCTTTATTATTATATCAAGTTATATTCTCCTAACATCAGTGAAAACCTTACTAAATCGCTATTTCCAGAAGACAAATGTACAGAAATTGTGCTTAATGTATGCAAGCTTACACAATTTTGAAGATTGCTAATCTCCATTTTAGTGCATCATCCTTAGTTCAAAGAAAGAACAATATCCTTTTTGTAACATCTTTGCTGTTAAGTCCTTTATTCTGTTTCTTTTTCAGGAAAGTCTCTTAATGAAAAGGAGACGAGAAGTCTTCTGAACTGGGCCAGAGTGACTACAGAGTCTTACAACGACGACAAACCTAAAACTATTGAAGAACGCGTTGAAGAAACCATGAAGAAGAAGTAAAGCATGCCTTTCTACTATCTTTTTCACAAGTCAGATGTAGTAATTCGCATAAATGAATACGCATTTCGGCAATTTCAAGCAAACGCTCTAAAAAAACTGTTCTTAATTCCGATTTTGTTGAAAGAATGTAAGTTTGTATAAAAATTGACCAAGGAATAGAGGGATGGGTGGTGTATCATTTGTTTATGCTTGTGTGTATATATATATATACCTGGCTACAGATAATCGAAGAGCTATTAGTTTAGTTTCAGACGTGTTCAATGAGTAGAATTTGGTCCATCTTCGAAGCTTGTGTTTGTCAGGATGGTCAGCCAGCCATTTTCACGACACCCCAAACGGGCATCTCTTCCAAAACGGCTGCTCTTTGAAAGACTTCTTGCAATAATCACTAGAACAGAAATAATTTATAAGTATTCCATAAATACAGTAAATATAGTAGAAAGGCACTGGGATTGTTTTTGTAGCTCAGAAAAATTATACTTAATCAAGTCAGATAAATAACAAAACTGTTTAAGTCTTTTGAGAAACGACACGCCTAGGTTGACACTGAATAACATCTATACACTTGCAGCTTTGAGTTGCATGATGACAACAATGACGACAGCCTCAAGAAGCTCGTAGATGCAGCTCAAGGCGTAAGTCCTATGTGATAATCATGAGGATATTCACCTTTTTTGAACTATGACCTTTTTTTCTCGTGAGACGATGGGCATTAAAAATAGTGTGCATTAAGAAAAAAGTATGATTCAAATTGTACTTGATAAAAACACAAATTTTAGTTTCAAAAACATTTGTGTATAAAACATTTTTACCCTTTTGTATAGCAGTGTAAAGATTGACAATGTTTGGAAGTACATGTAGATGATGTCCCTTTCAGATTTTGACTACTCTTCTTTTTTCCGTCCTTTCTTTTTTTCCTTTATTCCTTCGTTTATTGTTCTCTTTCTTGTTCATTTCTTTCGTTATTGGTTCTAGTCTTTATTTATTATCTTCAAACTGATATAACAGTTAATCTCGCGGTTTCAGCTGATAGATGAGTCACACAAACTACACGAATCTCTCCAGTGTAGTACTGATGCCCTGCGTGATGCACTAGAAGAACTAGCAGGTTGGTGTAATGCTCACCGGGTACAAACAAAGTAGTTGGTGGTACAAGACTAATATAAAACTGTTAATCAGTATTTTGAATGTTTAGCTGTTATTTAATATTAGCCATTCAAGGCCATATGAGAGCAATTTAATGTTCAGATATTATTTGTGGATCCCTTGTTTGCAGTGCACTGAACGCACTGGTGAGTAAGTAATTTGTAGCGATAAACAATAATCTATGTTTTCAATTTGTCGAATATGTTCACTTTTGATAAATATTAAAGGATAAGTAAATAAAGTATTAGTAAAATATTTACAACACTGTTCACTGTTCGCTGCACATTACTATGTTCACAGAACATTTATTCATAAAAGAGTAAACTTGGATTTATCTGTGTGGTCGTTTAGTTGTCCATGTATTTGTAAGCTCACCCATGGTTGTGATTTTCACATATTTGTATGTTTATTAAAGTAAAGATACCTGTAATTACTTATGTAGCTTTGTATATGTTAATATAATAATATCATGTTGTAAAATGACTACATTGCAGGCATGCGGACGATCTGTAAGCCCTGTGTCATCTACAAGCGCTGTGTGGTGTGCGGCAAGCTTCCCAGATACCCCGGGGCTCTGTCTTGGTACGCCCACACATTATTCTTCTCTCGTCCTATTGTTGACACAATTACCCCAGTGATACAATGTTCCCACGTAGTACCTTACCTAATTATATCAGGGAAATCTTTTTACACATTGTGAACACATTAATTTTCCGTCTTTCTCTTTTCGTACAGGAGACTTCAGAGCCCTCCAACACACACCAAGCTCCTCCGACGGCAAAGATTAATGTCAATATAGCATCCTTGCTCTGCTTCATGAACGTTACGAAACTGAGTATTACAGTCAAATTTGTTTCCGAATACAAAATACTATTGCTGTTTAGCTTCTTTCCAATAAATGTCATAGGAATATCATTTTGTCACAGGGAAGAAAAATTAATTCGCTGGTTCACTATCCAAGGTTGGACAATTTACCCAGCGGATAAACATCCAAGATATCCTTAAACAGGAGCCCAATATAATGCTGGTTACACTCATCATATTTCCTTGCCTTTGAGATTTAGTTTTAAGTTGGACTGGTTGCAACTGATTTTACAAAAATTGTTTGCATATTATTACAAGTAATTGAAACTGCTGAGTTTCTCTATCAAAAACGTTTGCCTCTTTTCAAAATACAAACATAATTGGTTATGACTGTTGACTTTTAGTAGCTATAACAACATAATTTTGTTTATAATTCGATGTGACAGTATTAACACTAAACCATAGTTGTGTTGCGTTTATGTATTTTTTCAAAACTTGTTTTGTTGCTTGATTTATTACATTTTCCTTCCTTTCTTAATTTCTTTAATTTATACATGCATGTACATTTATAAAGAAAGGTATGACCTTTACAGTGTAATTATTGTTTTGTATGTCATAAACAATGTTGAAGTAGGTTTTGAATTCTACACCATTGCTCAGTCTCTACATTGTATTTTGCTATGTTTCTTTGTTGTTTTCATAAGAATGCATATTGGAGCAAAATATTAGTTATCAATAAATTAATGTTTATTTTATATATATTTAAATGGTTGCCTAAATGTAAAAGGTAACTTATGCAGTACTAGCCAAAAAAAATTGCATTCTTTGTAATGATCTGATACTTCTGTAACTGTTGTTGCAACTAATGCGTGTTGCTGGAAAGAACAAAGTGGTCACCATTTCGGCCGTTGTGGGAGGGATAGGGGAGATAGTAGAAGGGCAGGCCCATGCAAAAAGTTTTATAATTGCCTAGCTTTACTGTGAAGTCCTTACAGTTCCAGACCCACATTTTTATGAGACTACGGAAATAAAGGCTATTGCTAGCAGATCATGCACAGGACCATCAGTCAACTCCTTCCCTTTAGTAAGCCAGTTCTTCCTCTGGATACCGACCTCCCACCGAGATATCTTATAGGATAGTCTTCAACAGAGTGCCGTGCCAGGTCACAAGGCAAAACAAGACAGCTTACTCTGCCTAGTTGTTATTTTTTTATAGGATTTTTATTTTAGCTGTAAGAAATCCGGAGTAGCCTCTTCAGACATTTGTTCTTGATTGCAGGGATTCTCCCCTTTTTATGTGCAGGCAGAGTCAATCTTTCTCATTCGTAAGATAGTATTCGTACTATAAAGTTCTTGAACAGATAGTATTTGTAGTAAACCGGATGTTTATGCTGCATCAGATTATGTCCAGCTTCGTCGCTG